>NC_034606.1:65028504-65058605 GCF_900095145.1 Mus pahari | reverse complement strand
CTCACTTTGTAGACCAGGCTGGCCTCGAACTCAGAAATCCACCTGCCTCTGCCTCCCAAGTGCTGGGATTAAAGGCGTGCGCCACCACGCCTGGCTTTATTTTTTAAGAGATGGGAATCTTGGTATGTGTTTCCTACGCTGGCCCTGAACTTACAGGCTCAAGTGATCTTCCTGCCTCTACATCCCTAAGTCTAGGGTTACAGGCTTATACGACTAGTGAGAAAAATGTACTCAAAAATGTACTCAAAATGTACTCAAAGGAGATGTCCCTTGTAACAACCATGCCATTGATAACTGTTCCCCTCTGTATTCCTTTCTGAGTGTGAAGCCCCCTTCACTTTTCAAAAAGTCTCCTGTCTGAGTTGCCAGTAAGGACCTAACACAGCTTTTGGGTAGACTCCCCATTGCAGATCCACTGCCCTCAAGTTCTGGATATCATTTTCAGTCTGTCTGTGAGTCCTGTAAGAAACACAGCCTTTGGCAGCTAAGTGGTTTTAACAGAGACTACTTGTCATTGCTCTCTTTGTAAGGGGAATGGATGTCCCAGGTAATGTGTACTGCTGGCTTAGATGAAGCCTTACCAGGTGAATTGTACTTGGAGCTTCTCAAAGACTTTGTAGTTAATTTTTCATTAGTGAGTCTGCTTTTGCACTGTTATCAGACACTAATAGAAGTCATGTGTTTTATTTTAGTGATGTCCTTGCATTGCCCATTTTTAAGCAAGAAGAGTCAAGTTTGCCTCCTGATAATGAGAACGAGATCCTGCCTTTTCAGTATGTCCTCTGTGCTGCCACGTCTCCAGCGGTGAAGCTCCACGACGAGACCCTGACGTACCTCAATCAAGGTCAGCAGCGTTCTCACTTGCTGGTGCCATTGGAGGCTGCCGGTCTTCGATATGTGATATACATGCCTGTGTGCCAGACATAGATGTGTAGTGTGGCCCATCAGCTAGATCCTTAGGAGACGTTCCATCTGTGTTCCCAACTCCTTGGTCTGCTGCCCTTTTCCGGCTCATTTTCCTCGGTTCTCCTAGTTGGTATCACTCTGCCTGTCTGCGGTTCACCAGTCACGGGGCCCTGGACAAGCTGCTCGACTTCTGTTTCCCTTTCCTTATCTGCAAGATAAATTGACAATAACTTAGAAAGATGTGTCTAAGCCGGGCGTGGTGGCACAGACCTTTAATCCCAGCACTTGGGAGGCAGAGGCAGGCGGATTTCTGAGTTCGAGGCCAACCTGGTCTACAGAGTGAGTTCCAGGACAGCCAGGGCTACACAGAGAAACCCTGTCTTGGAAAACCAAAAAAAAAAAAAAAAGAAAGAAAGATGTGTCTATTACATGTGACAGGATATGAACGTGCTTAGCGCAGTGTCCAGCTCTAGTTGGTGATAAGAGTGTCACCTTATACATTCTGTAGTTGCATTCTTTCTTCCTGAGTCTAGATAATTGAGTCAGGATAGGTGTCATTTGTAATTATTTTTCTTCTAGGACAGTCTTATGAAATCCGAATGCTAGACAATAGAAAACTGGGAGAACTTCCAGAACTCAACGGCAAGCTGGTGAAGGTAAAATAGGTTGTAGATTTTAGGAGGGGAGTGTGCTTGGCTTGGTTTGGTTTTATTTTTTTATTTTTGTTTTTGGTTTTTTTTTTCTTGACAAAGTCGTCTTATATATCCTAGGCTGGCCTTGAGTTCTATATCCTGCCTCAGTTTTAGAGTGTAATGCTGGGATTTCAAAAATGCACCATCATGCATAGCTGTGATTTCTTTTTTTCCGTTTCATGTTCTGTTGGATCCTTAGAGGCAGAGATTAATGATATATATATATATATATATATATATATATATATATATATATATATATATATATGCATGCCACCTTTGCCTGGCAGTGAGACAAACTGATGGATCTTTGGGGTCAGTGTAAGCCTTGCTGTCCTCATGAATTTAAATTAATGATGTGGCTGTGCTTGTGCGCACATGCCAAGGGCTGAGTGTGGCAGTCAGAAGAAGTCTTGAGGGAGTCACCTTTCTCTTCCTACCATGTGGGTCCCATGGATTGAATTCAAGGTTGTCAGTCTTAGAGGTAAGCGGCTTTACCTGCCGAGCCTCCCACCGGTTCTCAGAGCTGCAGAAGCAGTAGGCTCGCAAGTCCTTGTTCTGGACAGCTTCTTGGTGAAGTTGGGTTTGTTTTTTTTTGTTTTTTTTTTTTTTTAAGATTTATTTTTTTTTATATATTTGAATACATTATCTCTGTCTTCAGACACACCAAAAGAGGGCATTGGATCCCATTTCAGATGTTAGCTACCATGTGGTTGCTGGGAATTGAACTCAGGACCTCTGGAAGAACAGTCATTGCTCTTAACCACTGAGCCATCTCTCTAGTCCCCCAGTGAAGTTGGTTTTGGTGACATAAAATCAGCTCCTTGAGGATTTCAATTTTAATAATTTTGTGTGTGTGTGTGTGTGTGTGTGTGTGTGTGTGTGTTGCTGGGGATCAAAACCATAGCCTAGTACATTTTGGGCAGGTGCTTTACCACTGAGCTACATGTAACCCTAGCTGTTAAGTTTCTGGTTCTTTGGATACCTGACCTTGTAGCAAAAAACAGAAACTACTCTTGATGTCTGTCCTTCTGTCTAATATATCCTGAGAGTAGAAGAGGCAGCGGTAGCTTTTCTGGGGTCTCCTGGGGACACATGTCTGCTTAGACCTGTGTGGTCTGGTCTGAAAGTACAGGTAGTGTATGAGTCAATGGCATTTCTAGCAGGACAAGAAGAATATTGACTTTGCTAAATTGCATGCACAATCCATCCAGGACTACATATCCAGTGAAGGAGACCTACACACTCTTTGTTTATAAAATGAAAAATAACTAGAACAAAACCAAAAACCTCAGCAGCTTCTGTTGATGGATAGAGGATTTTCTTTCTGTTTTTTTTTTGTTTGTTTGTTTGTTTGTTTTTCAACAGTAAGGATTTGGAGAACTCAAAGAACACAGGAGTTTTAACAGCAGCTGTAAAAGGGGGTGGGGAGATGGACAGCTACCTCACAGAGTGAGAGGAGCTTAAGGACAGTGGCTGGAAGTGGCCTGTGACATCAGTGTCTATAGGTTGTGCACAGAATTGGCACGTGTGCACCTGAAGGATTATGCTGGTGTGCACAGAATGCCTCTCAAGGCTGGCAGGATGGCACAACAGGGAAAAGTGCTGTCCCAAAGAGTAGATGACCTTGGGACCCACTTGGTGTAAGGGGAGAATCTGTGGCACGTATCCACTCCTTCCGATAAAGAAAGAAGGACATGTGATAAGACTTACAAATCCAAGCCGGGCGTGGTGGGCACACCTTTAATCCCAGCACTCGGGAGGCAGAGGCAGGTGGATTTCTGAGTTCGAGGCCAGCCTGGTCTACAGAGTGTGTTCCAGGACAGCCAAGGCTACACAGAAACCCTGTCTCGAAAAACCAAAAAAAAAAAAAAAAAAAAAGACTTACAAATCCAAAAAGTAAACCAAACAAATGCTGGGTGATGCTGGCGCACGCCTTTAATCCTAGTACTGGGGAGGTAGAGGCAAGCAGATCTGTGAGTTTGAGGACAGCCAGGGCTACATAGAGAAACCCTATCTCAAAGAAAAGTTAAAGGGGAAAGAAAAGGCACAGAAAATGTTAGATTGTGTCTAGAAACCAACCAGCATTAACTCTGCTAGTTTCTTTGTCTGAAGTGGTTTCTAGCCGCGTGTGGACTGACATTGTCTTTCCTTTAGAGCATATTCCGTGTAGTGTTCCATGACAGGAGACTGCAGTACACTGAGCACCAGCAGCTGGAGGGCTGGAGGTGGAACCGACCAGGAGACAGGATTCTCGACATAGGTGAGTCCAGAGAAGCTGTCACTCAGAAAGCACCCATGCCTGTGAGTTCAGAGCTGGGTTCCCTACTTGTTCCATTTGATTCATGAGCTTCAGAGGCTGAGTTAGCAGGGAAGTTGAAGTGGTTGTCCCTAGGTGTAAGAAAGACACGTGTAAGGCAACCTTAGGATTGAAGTAGGACATGAACAGTAAGCAGTTACAGAAAGTTTTTGTTTGAACTGTGATAATATAAGACCTGTGTTTGTGTGTACGGTAGAAAACCTCATTGTTTCCGTTTGAAGTGGACAGCTGAGTAGGTCAGGGTATTTACTTTGTCGGCTCTAAGCAGTAGCTTTTCAGTCCACTTTCCTCAGCCTCATTAACCACACTCCTGCTCTGTCACTGTCTAGTCTAGGGACCTCACTCAGTGTTTGTCTTCTGTGAGTTAGCATAATGTCTTCTGAGATTCATTCATGTTGTAGCATATGTCAAAATTTCTTTCCTTTTGAGGCAGAACAGTATTCATTCAGAGTACAGCACACTCTGCCTGTTGAGGGCTAGGGCAGCTTTGACTGTTGGGCTCCTTTGAGCAATGTTCCTGTGACATGGATATGATAATGTTTGTTTAAGTCTCTGCTTTGGTCTCTTATTTGTCTGAAGCAAGATCTCATTCTGTGGCCCAGGCTGGCTGAACTCACGGTGATCCTCCTGACTCTGTCTCTTGAGTGCAGTCTATTGACATGAACCGCCTCGCTTGATGCTTCCATTCTTATTCCTAAAAAGAGGGAGTGCCAGGCCGTGTGCAGTTCTACTGTTAATTTTCTGTAGAGAAATGCCTGTAATACTTTTTTACCAGTAGTCTTAATGTTCCGTCCTTATTTGACCCTTTCTTTTCTGTGGTGCTGGGTATAGAACCCAGGGTCTTGCAGTCTTGCACATTAGTCAAGCTCTACAGCTGACTTACGGATGGCCTCAACTTTTTGTTTCGTTTTGTTTTAACAAATTATTTATTTTGTGTATGTAAGTACATTATGGCTGTCTTCAGACATTCGAAGAGGGTATCGAATCTCATTACAGATGGTTGTGAGCCACCATGAGGTTGCTGGGAATTGAATTCAGGACCTCTGGAAGAGCAATCACTGTTCTTAATTGCTGAGCCATCTCTCTAGCCTGGCCTCAATTTTTTTAAGGATTTATTTTATTATTACTACTATTATTTTCCAAACACAGTCCTACTCGTAGCCCTAACTGGCCTAGAACTTGCCGTGTAGACCAGGCTGGCCTTGAATTTAGAATAATCTGCCTGACAAGTGCTGGGGTTAAAGGTGTGTTCAATCATGCCTAGCTGATTTATTATTTTAGTTTACATTTTTATAATTTTTTAATGTATTTTTTCCAAGATAGGAAAAGATGTATAATTTTTAATTATATAATAATTAATTATATAATATTTACTATTTTAATTATATAATGTTTAATGTACATTTTTCCAAGACAGAGTCTTACTATGTAGCCCTGGCTGTCCTAGAATCACTATGTGGAGCAGCCTGGCCTCAGACAAAGAGACCCGCCTTCCTCTGTCTCCCAAGTGCTGACTACAATGCCCGGCTTACTGGGTTTGTTTTTGTTTTGTTTTTTCTTACTTTATTTCATGTGTACAGGTCTTGTGTCTGCATATGTTTATGGGGAGCCGGGGCCCAGGGGAGCCAGGAGGGGTTTTTGGGTCCCTTGGATCTGGAGTTGCAGACTGTTGTAAGCTGCCACGTGGGTGTTGGGTTTTGAACTAGGGGACCTTTCTCCTTCCACCCTGTGGGTTTAGGGATTGACCTCAATAGTCGGGCTTGACAATAAATCCCTTCCTTTCCTCGCCCTGCCATGTGGCCACAGAGGACCACTATGGCAGCCTGACCTGTGTTGAGTCCAGTCCTTAGGTTTCTGCCTTGCTATGCTGGGGCTGTACACTGTGCTGACATTCCCAGGGTGAGGCTTTCTGCCTCTCGACCTGTACTTGAGGTGTTTTTCTCCTATTTTGCTATACTAAGTATTGTTTTCCCTACGTGGTAGGATCTCGGCAAATACAGCATGCGGTCTGTGTGTGTTAGATCCTGACCTGCATCTCTGTCCCTCAGGTGCTTACTGTTTTCTGTTGATGAGCATAGCTACAAAGCAAGCTTAACTATTACTAATTTTTCCTGAGAAAACACTGGTTATCATACAGATAATCTAAAATCTTTATGATACTGACCTTAGGGTAACTCCAACACAACCAGCAGGCTGCACGGGGCCTCCTCAGTGCTTTCTCGCTTGAATTACTGATGCCAGACAGGAGGGCAGTTATATCACAGTTGCATCAATAGTACTGCCCAGGCTTACTCCTAGTTTTTGTTGTTATTGTTTGGTTTTGGTTTTCTCTGTGTAGCCCTGGCTTTCCTGAAACTGGTTTTGTAGACCAGGCTGGCCTAAAATTTAGAGAGATCCATTGCTTCTGCCTCCTGAGCTCTGGGATTAAAGGTGTGTGTTACCACTGCCCCTCCCTGTATCCCCAGTTTTAATGTTAATAATTAAAAACAGAAAGTGGTATTTGCGTTATGTCATATGCAGTATAAATCTAGTTTGTGTGTCCCTCTGAAGAGTACTTTTTATTGTGCCACAGATTATATCTGTTCTCTGAACAATTCCTCCTCTGACCATGATGCCATATTTTCTTTACACAGACAGTCCTTGTGATGGCCTTTCTGGCAGTAATTCTGGATATTAGCCCAGAAACATAGAATAACCAAGATACATGTACTAATCAGAACTTAGTATAATTTATAATTTTTCTGGTCCTAGTTCTCAAGATATAGAAGTAGAAGAATTTTGAGTTTGAGGGTAGTTTAGTTAATATAATTAGACCTTGTCTCAAAATTTTGATTTTGATATTATAGCTAGTATGTAGACTTAATCCATCACAATCGGTTGCTTTCATACGTAAAATAACATGGTAGCCACGAGCATGGTGGCACATGTCTATAGTCCCAGCTACTCAAGAAGCTGAGGGCAGGAGAATTACTTGAGCCCAGGCATTGCTTCGAGACCCCCCATCTTAAAAACAAAAACAAGGAGCCCTGAGAATTGTTGAGTGCTTCCCATTGTATTTCTCAGATATCCCAATGTCTGTGGGTGTAATTGATCCCCGGGCCAATCCTACCCAGCTAAACACAGTGGAGTTCCTGTGGGACCCTTCAAAGAGGACATCTGTGTTTATTCAGGTAAGGCACTGCAGTTGTCACAATAGTCAGAAAGCGTGCCTGTTACTACCATGAAGCCTAGCAGGGCTGCAGGTGCGACTCAACTGTAGAGTGCTTCCTTAGCTTGCAGAAGGCCTGGGTTTGAGCCTTTGTACCCCATAAACCTGGAGTGGTGGTACACACCACAAATCTCAGCTCTTGGGTAGTAGAAGTAGAAAGATCAGAGCCACATGGTATGTTCAAGGCAGTCTTAGTTATGTGAGCTGGTTCCTAAAACAACGAATAAGTTAACAGTGAAAAAGAATAAAGTATATTAAACTTAAAATTGTTTTTGTGCAGGTGGACATAGTAGTGCATGCCTTTAATTCTACCACTGACAGGTATCTATGAATTCTGAGGCCAGCCTGGTGTACATATAGAGCTCCAGGATAACCAGGGCTACATAGAGAGACCCATATCTCAAAACAAAAAACAAAGTGTGTGTGTGTGTGTGTGTGTGTGTGTGTGTGTGTGTGAATAATGAGAGAGAGAATGAGTGTGTCAGAGTCCTCGTGCACAAGTCTGCACAGTGAACACACGTCTCTGTTTTTCAGGATTCTAGCCTCTCGAGGTCAGGCTTTTCAATATGAGGAGTTTCCACAGTTTATTTACTTAAATATCTAAAATGTTTGCTGTTTTGCTGCATTATATACCATTCTTTGATCATAGATAATTTGCCTAACAATTATTTAACATGTAAACTGTTCTATTTTTCCATTGTTAGCCACAAAGTTATTTTGAATATACATAGACTTAAAGTTTGATTTGTATATGTGAATTATGTCCTTTAGGCAAACTCCTCAGAATTCTTTATTCCTCTTTTTTTGTTGTTGTTGTCGTTGTTGTTTTTTGAGACAGGGTTTCTCTGTGTAGCCCTAACTGTCCTGGAACTCAGACCTACCTGCTGCTGCCTCCTGAATGCTGGGATTAAAGATGAAGGCCACCACTGCCTTGATTATTTGTAATCATTTCAACCAGTAGTTATTTACATAGTTACCTTTGAGGTTGTCACTATGTTAATCCTTTGTATACACGATTTTAAGACTTTGAATAATGGTCTCTTGGAATAGGAATAGTCTTTGAAATACTTATTTTTAGATGATGTGTGTATGTGTGTTAGAGTGTGGGCGTGTGCACATGAGTGCAGGTGTTCACCGAGGCCAGGGGCATCTGATCTCAGTGGTTGTGAGCCATCTGCTGTGGGTCCTGGGAACTGAACTTGGATCCTCTGAAAGAATAATCAGTGCTCTTAACTGCTGAATGATCTGTCCAGCCCTCAGGAATAGTGTTTGAGGCTTAGAGTGATTGAGCAGTTAATCCAAGCCAGTAAGTAGTCAGCTAGACAGAGTTGACCCTCTGACCCAGCAAATGTCCTGTTACCTGAACTTTAGTATTTGCTGTGTTCTAAGCCTGACTGTGCCTCCTTTTCAAAGCTAGATGGACTCGCTGGCATTGTTTGTGTGGCTGCCTGTTCTCAGAAGAGTTAATTCCTGTGGTTCTTCACAGCGGCCTTTTCTGTAGGATGGGGTCTTTGATAGTTACTTGTTGTTTACATTTGTGAATTGCTAACAGGTCTCCAGTTTCCTCCATTAGAGTGTAAGAGATGGAAAGATGTGAGTGATGTGATAAATGCCTAGCAGAGGTTTTGCCTCTGGCCTGGCCAGTGGCAGTGATGCTTGGTGTCACTTCCTTTCAGGTGCACTGCATCAGCACTGAGTTCACGATGAGGAAGCATGGCGGGGAGAAGGGGGTGCCGTTCCGCGTGCAGATCGATACCTTCAAGGAGAATGGGAATGGAGAGTACACGGAGCACTTGCACTCAGCCAGCTGCCAGATCAAAGTATTCAAGGTGTCCCAGGCTGTGTGCCCACCTTAAAGCCGTTTCTCTGTGTGTTTGTATCTCTGTAGCCCTGGAACTCACTGTGTAGACCAGGCTAGCCTTGAACTCAGAGATCCCCCTGCCTCTGCTGGGATTTAAAGTCATAAGCCACCACGCCCATCTGTAAGCTCTTTCTCCGTCTTTCTGTGTTAACATGAAGTGACATGGTAGTGAGTCAACTTGTTTTGGTTTGGTTTTGGTTTTGGTTTTCTGAGACAGGGTTTCTCTGTATAGCTGTGGCTGTCCTGGAACTCACCTTGTAGACCAGTAGACCAGGCTGGCCTCGAACTCAGAAATCCGCCTGCCTCTGCCTCCCAAATGCTGGGATTAAAGGCGTGCGCCACCAGACTACAAATTGTCTGAGCTAGACTCAGCGACACAACCTCTGAAGTACATCCAAAACAACCCAAGCAGTCACGAGAATTAGGGGACAAAAGTTGACCAGTCAGGGCCAACAGCACAGATTCAGGAGCTAACTGCATTTTTAAACATCCATTTTAGCTAAGTATTTAAGGAGATGACAAAAAATTAATTCTGCTTAGATGACTACTGATCAGTCAGGGCTGCAGAAGAGACTTGGGAACTGAGCTCTGATCCCGAATCAGAAAGCCAGAAATCCACAACCATCTGGTGACTTGCCAACCAGGATGTCAGTTGCAAGAGAGGTCTTGGAAGCTTATATGACCCCTATTTAGATGGGACTTTTATTCAAAATGGCTTCAGTTTGGTTCCTTCTTACAAAGGTAGTTTATGTAGAGTATGGTGGGGGCAGGGGGAGGGGGGAGTAACAAGAACTTGTAAAGTGAACAGTGGGCTAAACTGGATTCTTGATAAAGCCTGTTGAACTAATAAGCTCTTCTATATTGCAGAAAGCATGCAAAGTTGACTGATTTAGGTATATTAATAGTTTGTATTTCTATTTATTTATTGTTTTTGTTGTTTTGGGGCAGTTGTGAGGCAGTGGCTTAGACGTAGCCTAGAGCTGCCTCTGATTTTCTAAGCAACCAAGAATGGGCTTGAGCTCCTGATATTTCTGCTTAAGGCATCTAAGTACTGGGACTATCTGTACGTGCCACCACACCTCAGTGTGGTGATCTCTGTAAGGTCCACACCAGTGTGAGTACATCTGAAGGGAGGTGAACTGGGGCACATAGCAGGGAAGGAAGGAGGGAAGAATGGGGCTCTGGACACTACACTGTCTCTCTTAGTACTCTTACCCCGAGCCCTTACCTCCTTCAGAGGTCACCGTTGTCACCGTTTGCTGTGCATGCTCTAGTCCCCTTCTGTTCTTTGATGAGCTTGTGTACTGGCTAGTTTTGTGTCAACTTGACACAGCTGGAGTTATCACAGAGAAAGGAGCTTTAGTTGGGGAAATGCCCCCATGAGATCCAGCTGTGGGGCATTTTCTCAATTAATGATCAAGGGGGAGAGGCCCCTTGTGGGTGGGACCATCTCTGGGCTGGTAGTCTTGGATTCTCTAAGAGAGCAGGCTGAGCAAGCCAGGGGAAGCAAGCCAGTAAAGAACATCCCTCCATGGCTTCTGCATCAGCTCCTGCTTTCTGACCTGCTTGAGTTCCAGTCCTGCATCCTTTGGTGATCAAAAGCAGTATGGAAGTGTAAGCCGAATAAACCCTTTCCTCCCCAACTTGCTTCTTGGTCATGATGTTGGGCAGGAATAGAAACCCTGACTAAGACAACATGCATCCATAGGTGCATGCATAGGTACATCCATAGGTGCATGTATATTCTCCTTTCTCTGAAACGTAAGTAGGAGTATTGTGTATGGATTGGGTTTCCCAGTTAGCTATGTGCTTTAGAAGTCTTTCTATTAATCTTTCCAACCAGCTCAAACATTTAAATATTCTATTTTCAGACACTGTGGTTGATGCACACATCTTCTAAGTTACTATACACATGCTTGTTTTTTTGTTTTTTTGTTTTTTTGTTTGTTTTTTTTTTAAGATTTATTTATTATATGTAAGTACACTGTAGCTGTCTTCAGACACTCCAGAAGAGGGAGTCAGNNCTTGTTATGGATGGTTATGAGCCACCATGTGGTTGCTGGGATTTGAACTCAAGACCTTTGGAAGAGCAGTCGGGTGCTCTTACCCACTGAGCCATCTCACCAGCCCCCACATGCTTGTTTTATATGTGAATATTTCAGTGTTTTAAAGTAGTATTTATGGCTCGAAGTGTAAGTTAGTTTGTCCATCTGTCCATCCGTTCCTCCTTACTTTCTCTCTCTCTCTCTCTCCTTCTTTAAGATAGGCTTTCTCTGTATAACAGGATTTGTAGACCAGGCTGACCTTGAACTCAGATCCGCCTGCTTCTGGCTCTGGAGTGCTGTGATCAAAGGTTGAATTTAAAGCAACGGATTTCTCATTTCAGCCCAAGGGTGCAGACAGAAAACAAAAAATAGATAGAGAGAAAATGGAGAAACGGACGCCCCATGAAAAAGAGAAATATCAACCTTCTTATGAGACAACCATACTCACCGAGGTAAAAGGATTTCTCCGTTCATATTTGTACTGTCAATCATTCATTCATCCGTTCATTCTGTCGTGCTGAGAGCGGACCTGGAGCCTTGTGCATGTTAGGGAAGCACGCTGTCGCTGAGCTACAGCTCGTACCATGCAGGCATGCATGCATGCACTCACACACACAGGTGCGTACGCACTTACTCACAGGTGCACACACACACACACACACACACACACACACACACACACACACACGGGCACGGGCACGGGGACGCACGTCCTTTCAGCTTGGTCTGAGTTTATTTTCCTGACTGCAGAAGATAAGTGCTAGTGACATGAGAGCAGAGAACTTGACAGAAGCATGGTGCTTTCTTGTTGCCTAAGTCTTCCTTTCTTTTCAGTGTTCTCCATGGCCTGAGATCACCTACGTCAACAATTCTCCATCCCCTGGCTTCAACAGCTCCCATAGCAGTTTCTCCCTTGGGGAAGGGTAAGTCTGGGAAAAGCAATTGGATTATGTTTGTACTAAATATAGGTCCTTTTATTACATTTTCATCAGCAAGGCCTTTCCAAAGTAATGCTTCTGATTGGTCAGTCTCTGACTGAGGTTTGGACTCTGCTGAAAAAAAAAAATGGAGTTTTATGTAAAATCTTTCCCCATTAAACAATGTCAGGTAGCATCAGACGATGTCGGGTCCCTGCTCCTGTGGGAGATTTAGTGATGAGAGTGGTAGTTTGGGCTCTTGCTCCACCTGTCTGTATGCCTTGTGGGTTTCTTAGGTGTGATGCTCGCACCAGAGAATGGGGGCTGGGAGTTGGAAGCAGGCTGCACAGGCAGTCAGGGCTGGTTTGTTTGTTTTCTTGTTAATACTTACAGACCATGTAGCAAATGTGCAGCTTGGTCTTCAAGTGGTTCTCAAGTAACTGGAGCAGGGCTGTCCCTAAAGCTGCTCCCTGTCTGTGGGTTATGTTGTAGCTGGGCTGCCTTGTCGGCCTCAGTGGGAAAGGAAGTGCCTAGCCCCGCAGAGACTTGATGTGCCAAGGTGGGGAATATCTGGGGGGGAGGGGGCGCCACTCTCTCAGAGAAGAAGGGATGGGGGGAGGATTGTGAGGGGGTGAGCGGAGGCAGTGAGCGGGATATAAAGTGAAATAAACAAATAAGAATTTTAAAAAGAAAGAAAGAAAGAAAGAATGAATGAATGAATGAATGTTGTGGAGCCCTGAGGTGTGACTCTTTGGTAGAGCATTTGGCTGCTCTGTAGTAATTCAGCCTTGGGTTTGGTCGTCAGCATCACAATTAAGAAACACATAAAAGGAGCCAACTGTTTGGTTTTGGATTTATTTATTCTGTGTCCAACCAACTTCTTAAAAGGTGTATGAGTAACTTAAATGTTTGAAAAGTAACAGTTAAGAACCAGTACCTTTTCTTTGAGTATTAGTTATAAAAGGAATACATCTGTTTAGAACCCTGATGTCATTGCTAAGTTTGAATATCAACCTTAAATTTTTCAACTACAACAGAAATGAAGGAAAAAGGGCTTTTTATTTGTTTGTTTGTTTGTTCAAGACAGGGTCTTGCTGTGTATTGCTGTCTAGCAAAAAAGAGAAACCCTGTTCTTTCTTTCTTCCTTTCCTTCTTTCTTTTTTTTTTTTCGAGACAGGGTTTTCTCTGTGTAGCCCTGGCTGTCCT
This sequence comes from Mus pahari, assembly GCF_900095145.1. Classification (NCBI taxonomy): domain Eukaryota; kingdom Metazoa; phylum Chordata; class Mammalia; order Rodentia; family Muridae; genus Mus; species Mus pahari. The sequence goes on along the minus strand of NC_034606.1, from coordinate 65,045,450 downwards.
GGAACGAACTCTGTAGACCAGGCTGGCCTCGAACTCAGAAATCCACCTGCCTCTGCCTCCCGAGTGCTGGAATTAAAGGCGTGCACCACCATGCCCGGCTAGGTTGTTTTTTTTAAAGACACAGTTTCCCCAAATAACAGAGCCCTGGACGGCTTTTGATATTTTTTTCCTAGTTTCCTCAGTCATTAAAAGAAAAAAAAATGTCTCAAATGATATAGTTTCTTCCCTCTCCCTGAAGTTACTGAGTTAATTGCACACAGCTTATGTACTGTGTCAGAGAAAAGTGTTTTCAGAAGAAGTAGAGATTCTCTGAGCTCTCTAACATGAGAGTTGTTGTGACAGTGAGTCGTGAGGTGGTGTACACAGAGTGCTATGGACTCACCCTTCATCTTCATGTCTCTCCCTAGAAACGGCTCGCCCAACCACCAGCCAGAGCCACCCCCTCCAGTCACAGACGTAAGTCTAAAACCAATGTCAGTTATTTGTAGTGTGTAGGACTGTTGTGGTGACTGACTTTGCCACATGCTGTTTTCACTCGCTTCCTGTATCTCACCTCTGACGTGGAGGTGTACTAGGGACGAGAGGCCGGCAGGGCCTTGGGGTGCTTGCTTTGTGTTTCTGGTCTTCACTGTGCAGCTTGGGCTGGCTCAGGACCATCTCTGCCTCACCTGTGCTGGGTTCCAGGCATACACAGCTTCAGCTGGCAGCTTCTCTCTTCTTTTTGAGGCTCTCTCTCATCTTGTTGCCCAGGCTGGTGTAGTGTGGTTTCTCACATACCTGCCACTACCCTATCCGACTCCTTGTCCCTTGAATAGAAAGAACGTTCAGTCTGACAGTGAAGTGTCTGGTGGTTAGAGAAGACCCTGTGTGATACAGTTTGCAGCCACTAGCCAGTGTGGCTGTAGGGTGTAGAAGGACGTGTTTGGTTGTGTGTGTTCTAATGAGGTAGCAGATGAGACTGTTCAGATACCAAAGAATGCATTCTTCTTTCAGAACCTCTTGCCAACAACCACGCCTCAGGAAGCCCAGCAGTGGCTGCATCGAAACCGGTTTTCCACGTTCACGAGGCTTTTCACCAACTTCTCAGGTTAGGTTACCTTCTTCTCCAGCATGGGGTGTTCATGCGCATTTTGGGTCCTCTTGGTGTCCCACATGGGATGTGTCTGGGAGTGTCTGTTTGTTTTTTCTGATAAAAAGAATTTCGTGAAACATCAGACTTTTCAGCCAGCTGTGATGGTACTGTGAGTCCTTAAAACAAGACAGGTTTTAGTTGGAGCTCATTTAAACTTTAAAATGTTTACTCTATATAGCACTCTTAAAATGTGGTGTTGCACACCTTAAATCCCAGCACTCAGGAGGCAGAGGCAGGGGCATCTCTGCGTTCAAGTGCAATGTGGTCTGCGTAGTGACTTCCAGGATGGCCTAACCCTGAAAACAGACCAACAGATGTCTTTCATCTGGTTACTTTATCAAGGAACAAACCAACTGAAATCCCGCCCCCTGATACCACTGTACATATTACTTGCACAATCTGCCTCTGTGCAGCCTTCTGTGAGCATCTGTGTGGGAACGTGTAGTTGATAAGATGTCCTGAGTTGATGCTTTCATCATCTGTGTAGCAGAAAAGTCCAGTCAGAAGGAGATGCACTAAATGAGCACACACTGTGTGAGGTGAAACTGGAGTGGGCTGGTGTGAGCCTGTGGAAAGGGGTTTCAGACAGGGAAAGCAACTGGCCTGCTCAGCGCAGTTAGGCTGGAAGCTTAGGCTAGGTGGAGAATCAGACAGAAGGTGAGGTAGAGAGAGGCCAGGCCACGGGGGCTTTATCTGCTGTAGACATAGCATACCGTGGACTGTAATGTGACAGTCAGGAGGTGATGACTGTAATATCCTGAGGTGTGCTTGGAGTGCTTTGCCTTTATCACTAACCTGTGTTTCTCTGTTTATCGCAGGGGCAGATTTACTGAAACTAACTAGAGACGACGTGATCCAAATCTGTGGCCCTGCAGATGGAATCAGACTCTTTAATGCATTAAAAGGCCGGTGTGTACTTTCTGTTGAGATGCCAATGAAAGTGGATTCTAAATGAGTTTACATTTGGGAATTTTTCACAGTACTCTGCACAAATAAGTATGTCTCATCAAACCATTAAAAGAGACATATGGTAGATGAAAGGTACTAACTCCCAGAAGTTGTTCTTTGACCTCCACCCTCCCTCCACATGCACACTAATATGTGCCCTCCTACAGGGATTGAATTCAAGTGGCAAGAGCCTTTACCAGCAGAGCCATGTGTCATACTATGTAGTAATATTTGTAAATAAACAGCACATCTAGAACCTGACTCTAAAAATTACTCTTGAATCTTGGATATTTCTAACCATTACTTCAAAGCTCACAAACTCAAATGATTGCAGGAGCTACATGGTCACGTAAAGGATCAACAAAGTCTAGGGTTCAGTGAGGGCTTGGGAGAATGAGGACCCTGAATCGCAGGTCTAAGGTAGCAGTAGTGTTCGCTTACCCTCACCCCTTCTCCCCTTCCTCTTTTAGTGCTAAGAATGGAATCCAGGACCTTGAGCTTGCCAGGCCAGCAGGCTGCCACTTGGCCCTGGCCCTGCCCTGGGCCCCTGGCCCTGGCTCCGGCTCCACACATAACTTTTCAATGAAAGCCGGACTTTAGCTTAAGTGGTGCCTCCTGTTGCAAAGAATCAACTTAAACAACAGAGCCCACAGCTGGGGATAAGGAATCGAGTAAATTGCTCTCGGCCAAGCACTAATTTCATCTGTGTAAAGCTGACGACGGTCCTTTTTCTTCTCCACACAGGATGGTGCGTCCAAGGCTAACCATTTACGTCTGCCAGGAGTCGTTGCAGTTGAGGGAGCAGCCACAGCCGCAGCCGCAGCAGAAGCGGGCGGATGGGGATTCAAATGGTACTTTCTTCGGTAGGTTGTTCTGTGCAGAGGGGGAAGAAGGGAGAGAGATGACTCATGGCAGGAGTGGTGAAGCGTGTAGACCAGCGCAGTGTTAGTTGGAGTTCTAGATCCTTCTAGCTGTTCGTGTCGATTGAGCTGTAATCCATACATGTTATTTGTAGTACTTTTTCTTACTTAAACCAATAATGTCCATAGTGCTGTGATTTCCATGTCCTCTCCAGCGTTTAGAAGGGGGCTTGACTCGGCTTGTGCAGTAAGTGTTTCTGGTTCCCATGGAGAAAGGAAGCTGAGGCAGGTCTGCCACCAGGTGCTGGGATGGATCTCTGGGTCTCTCGAGAGCAGCAGAGCCTTTGCACTGATGCTGTACTCTCCTTGGCAGTGTACCACGCTATCTATCTAGAAGAGCTGACAGCTGTTGAACTGACAGAAAAAATTGCTCAGCTTTTCAGCATTTCTCCTCACCAGATCAGCCAGATTTACAAGCAAGGGCCGACAGGAATCCATGTGATCATCAGCGATGAGGTCAGTGTCTCAGTACAGTCGTGTGCCATCCCACAGCATGTGAGCGTCGGCGGCAGTGTGAGAGCATGCTGCCAGGGGTGAGCTCTGCTTCTACACAGAGGTTTAGCTGGTCGGCTTTAATTCTTCTTACCAGATAAATGGTCTTGCTATTTTGGCCTGACTGACCCTGAACTTGTGGGTTCACATGATCCTCCTGTCTCAGCATCCTGCCTAGGTAGCTGGGACTATTGGCATGAACCACTATGTCTGGCTTAGATTTTATTGCTTGCTTGCTTGCTTACTTACTAATTTGTTGTTTTTTTGTTTTGTTTTGTTTTTTTTAAGATTTATTTATTTATTTAATGTATATGAGTACAATGTTGCTGTCTTCAGACACACCAGAAAAGGGCGTTGGATCCCATTACAGATGGTTGTGAGCCACCACGTGGCTGCTGGGAATTGAACTCAGGACCTCTGAAAGAGAAGTCAGTGCTCTTAATCACTGAACCATCTCCCCGGCCCCTACTTACTAGTTTTTAAAAATTAGTATAAAGTTGGGGTAGTAGTGCACCCCTGTAGCCCTAGCACAGAGTTTAGGCAAGATCATTAATTCAAGTTCATCTCTGGGTATGTAGTAAGTTCAAGGCCCACATAGCCTATGGGAGATGGTGTCCAAAAAAAGAAATCAAAGCAAAAAACTGGAGAGGGAGAGGTGGCTCAGCAGTTATGAGTGTTTGCTGCACAAGATGGGGACCAGAGTTCAGATCCTAGACCCCATGATTTTCAATTTAAAAAGGATGTGGTCCTACACATGCCTATAGCCCCAGCACAGGAGGTCACTGGAGCCTCAACTCTGCCAGCCTAGCTGGTGGGGCTAGATCAGGAAATGAGACACCTGCTTTAAAATCGAGGTGGGAAGCGATAGAACACACCTGATAATAGAGGTTGGCCTCTCTGGTTACAAACTCAAGCACATATGTATGTACACATCTGTACACCTCATGCATATGGGCACACACACACAAAACTGTATGTATCTTTTGCACAGTTTTAGTTCAAGTTAAATTTTACATAATATCTTTATGCTTGAAAATCTCATTGTCCTGTTGTATTTCCTTGAAGGCACTTACAGAAATGATCAAATAATAACAAGTTGGTATTTATGAAACACTAAGTTAAAAGGTTTAGGTGCAGCTCAGAGATAAAACATGCTTAGCATACACAAGGCACTGGATTGAATCCTTAAAAGAAGAGAAGAAGAAATGTGCATCTTGTGTGTGTGAGGGTGGTTAGTTTTGTTTGGATTGGTTTGTTTAGGACTGGGATCTCTTGTAGCAAGCTGGCCTCAAACTCAGTGTTCTCCGATGATCTTGACCTCCCTGGCTCCTGCCTCTGTCTTCCGGTAGCACGCACTAGCATCACTTTCAGTTTGTGCAGTGCTAGGGCAAACACAGGCTTCATGCACCATGGACCACTGCTGCATCAGTTGAGCCTTGTCCTAGCCCTGGACGCCATCTGCCGAGGAGTAGTTGATGGAGTCCCTTAGTCCCTTTGCCTGTGCTAGCTCAGGGTAGTTAATCTGCAGTTGAGTGCTGCCGCCCAGTTGTGAATCAGCATCGGTTCTGTCCTGCTTTCTGCCTCTGCATGGAAGGACTGTGGAACTGGATTTCCAAACTGACAGATAGGAATGGATGGAGGTTTGCTATAACAGCATCGCCAGATTTGTTTTTCCTTTGTTTATTTTTGAACCTCTTAAATTATGTACTAAAGAATTACATAGTGATGTTTCTTCCAGTCAGCCATCTTGTGATGTTGTGATGTGTTAGATACCATGCCACTCACATATGGGTCAGTTCTCTTTACTAAACTTCATCTTTGTTGTTCTGCCTTGGCACTGAGACATTTACGCCTCAGACAGAGAACCCTGGTCGGAATCCAGCTTGCTCTCTTTTTTATCTTAGGACCATGCTAGGAAACTTTCACCTTCAAACTTCATGCTCAGCCCTTAAGTAAGGAGTGTAGAATGTGAAAGTCTTGTTCTTGTTTGTGTGTGTGTGTGTGTGTGTGTATATAATATGTGGAGATTTGAGAAAGTAAGTGGAGAAGAAAAATTGAAGAGATTTTAGGAAAGAATACATATTGGATTTGGAGAACAATCAAAGAGATTTTAGGAAAGAATACATTCAGGATTTGGCCATCTTGTAGCCTTGTCCTCTATGGGCCTTTAAATGTCTTTGTGCCTCTTGCAAAGTGTTGGTGTTCACCCAAGGAAGTGCATGCTCCACTTTTCTTCTTTGGAAACTGCTGTTCTAGATGGCCTTGGGGAGGAACCTGTCCAGAGCCCCAGGCTCTGATGACCTGGCTCTGACACCCTGGAGCTCCCCCGCCGCTCTGCTTCCCTGTATACCCTGTATACCCTGGGCCTGTCATGGAGTCGGGAGGCTGGTGAGGGCCTGCCCTCCTCCAGGATCTATAGGAAGTTAATGGTTTTATATGGTTTTATAGGCATTAATGGCTTTTTTTTTTCTCACATGCTCCTGTAAAGAACCCCCTCATCGTCCTTCTGTAAGCAACCTTATAGGGTCATCAGGTAACATAGCCCTATAGGTGGAAAGGGACCATCTGAGAGGTGGGTCAGCCTGAGCATGAGGGAAGCAGGACCGTAGGTGGCGAGTGTGATCATAGTTGCTGTGCTTTTAGTTCCCTGTGTGCAGAGCTGTGCAAGTGTGAGTGCAGCTGTGCGTGGATGCCAGAAGAAGCTTGGGTCCCCTGGAACTGAAGTTACAGATGTCAGCCCGGGTGCTCAGGAAGAGCATTCTTTGTCCTCGGGATAATGTATTATGCATATATTTTCATATATGTATTAAGATGTCATAATGAAACGCATCATGTGTTAATATTCACCAAATAGAAAGGGATGTCTTGGCTTGTTTTGCCCTTTGAAGTGCTGGGGACTGTGCTCAGAGTTGTAACCCCGCCCCTTTACTCTTTGGGACAGCCCTGGGACTTGTGATCCTACTCTAGAGAAGCTTGTTTTCACGGGTGCTGTCTGCTGCCTCACTACACTGTCAGAGCTCCCAGACACGGTACTTATTTCTAGAGAAAACGTGCTGAAAGCAGGAAGCAGGTGTACTAGCTGCACAGCGTGGTGAGCGGGGCCAGCTGGCAGCAGCTTGAGGGGCCACTTTCCTTCTGCATCAGTTTTAAAGCTAGAACCTGGGCAGAGGCTAGAGAGGTGGCTCAGTGGTTTAGAGCACGTGTTTCTCTCTGAGAGAACCTAAGTTCAGTTTGCTCACAACCTGCTGCAGCTCCCTTTTCTGATCTCCGCCAGCACCAGGCATGCATGAGGTTCACAGACAAGTATGCAGGCCGAACAAGTGAACATGGGAAGGAAATCTTAAAAGAAAAACAACCCAGAAGTTCCTTTGTTTATCTCCCCCAGTCCTCTCAGGTGCTTGCTGATAGAGCTTGGTGTGTCAGCCCTGCCCTGTGGTACTTATGGCTCCTTCCTTGTCTTCAAGGCTGTGGAACAGGAAGTGGCCTAATTTGAGGCAGAAGTTAAATACATTTATTTTTTAACATGATTTGTTGGACATTTTCCAAAACACCCTGTTTCCTTTAATGTTGTTTTGGAAGAAATAACCTTGTAGGTTATTTTAGTTTACATATAGGCTAGTTTTGTAAACATTTCCTTTTGAAAAATTCTTGAATTTCAGTTGTTACCAGTACCTTCCACAGTAAGAGACAGTGAGGTAATGTTCAGGGTTAGTTGCTGTTGTGGCTTTCAGACCTTCATGGACTTGTTCATTTGAAGCTTGCTGACTAATGGGCGTCTCTGAACGAGGCTGCGGTGCCGTGTCACCCTTCCCCTGTTCGCTATCTCAGCTGTAAGCACAAAGTTCTTATACCTACTTCAGTACAGTGTCATGAAAAGTGTCACGTGCAAAATAAACTTTGCAAACCCAGGTTATTCAGAAAATCTTGTTGATCTTTTCAGATGGTACAGAACTTCCAGGAAGAAGCCTGCTTTATTCTGGACACAATGGAAGGTAATAAAACAGTAAAACATACTTTAACATGCATTGTTTATGCATGTGAGGTGGGTTACCACATGCCAGGGCACACGCAGATCGTAAGAGAGCCCATAGAACTGGTTCTGCTCTTCCACCAGGTGGGGTCTGGGAACCAAACACGGATCGTTAGGTTTGACAGCAAGTGCTTTACCCCACTGAGCTGTATGGCCAGCCCCAAATGAATGTCTCTCTGAGAAGGGGTGTGTAGGTGTGTGTGCACATATATGTGTGGAGGCCAGTGGACAGCCCCACATGTTGTTACTTAGGTCGTAACTACTTTTAAAAATTTTGTTTCTTCTATTTTAATGTAATTCTATTAAAATAACATTCAAATTTTTATTTTTATGTGGTTAGGTGTTTCACCTATTTATTGTAGTGCCCTCAGAGGTCAGAAAAGGGCCCCAGACACCCTGGACCAGAATTAAAGGTCTGAGCTACCATATGGGTGCTAGGAATGGAACTGTGGTCCCCTTCAAGGCAGCGAGTGTGTTTAACCATTGAGACCCCCACCTTTAAAAAATCATTATGTGTGTGTGTGCATTCGTGCATGCTTGCGTTCGTGGGTGTGTTTGCTCGCGCACACGTGTTCACATGTGCGTATATATGCCTAAGTGTATATATAGTGTGCACCATGTACAAGCAGGGGCTGAGGCAGTCAGAGTGGAGTTCAGAACTGTTGTTAGCCTCCATACGGGTGCTGGGACCTGAACCTAGGTCCGCTCAAAAGCACAACAGGAGCTCTTAACCACTGAGCCATCTTCCAAGCCCCACAGGGGATTATTCCTTTGGGTTTTGGTGTGAGATAAGCTCTCTCACTGGCCTAGAACTTGCCAGGGCCAGATTAGCTGGCCAGTGAGACGTGTTTACACCCATCCACCCACCTCTGCCATTCAGCACCCTGATGAGCAGCACTCACCACGTCTGCCGGGCATTATCACATTTGTTCTGGGAGTCAGGGACAGTTACCAGTTAAGCTAACTCCTCAGCCCCCTTTGTAAGGAATTTTAAAGTTTTATGGTTTTTTTTGTTTTTTTTCCAGGCTATGGATTTTAACTTCAGCGTAATTTACTTAGCATACACACAAGGCCATGGAATTGATCACAATTCCAAAACAACAAAAAGATCTTTAATGTTTCACCTTTTTTGAGGTAAAATATAGAGACCCTTTTTTGATGTAGTTTTTATCAAATGGAGGCTGGCTTCAGACTAGCAAACTAGTAACTCAGCCTCCCAAATGCTTAGATTAAAGGCAGGCACATTAGTCCCAGGAATGCGTTTTCCCTCCTTTCGATGGGATGTGTTGAGATAGGAACGTGTCCTCAGCGGACACTGTTCTTTGTAAAGTGTCTTCTTGCTGTTGTCAGGGGAAAATACTTCTGACAGCTCTGCCATTTTCTTACACCTCCCCTTAGCAAGTGAGAAAATCAGGGTTGTTTCTGTACCTATTCAATTTATGGTGAGGTCCCCTAGTAAGACCCAGTAGAAGGTGACAATATTAAGCCAATTTGCTTAATTCCAGCACACAGGAAGAAGAAGCAGGGAAGTAGTCTCATCTACGTAGCCAGTTCCAGGACAGCCAAGACTACATAGACCCTGTGGGGGAAAAGATGTCTGCCATTTGCCTGGCTCAGTTTGACTTTTTAGTCCCTCTCACAAGATAGTTTTGCCCTTTGCTGTTCTGCAGGAGGCTAAAGATCACTTCTCTCTCCCATCTTTCCAGCAGAAACCAGTGAGAGCTATCATGTCATTCTCAAGTAGGACGAGGTTCCGACCTTCGATGGCTGCTGCTGCCTTCACCTCTTGACGGCTGCCTTTCCCTCTTCACCTTCTGAAGGGGACATGACTGGAGATTAAAAGGCTTCAGGAACCTGGCACATCTGAATGTTGGGGGAGGGGGGAGGCGTGTCCAGTGCAGGGTGAGCAGGCCTCAAGGTGGAATCCCAGAGTCCTGTATTGGCCCCTCCTGTATGACGTCCTCTGATCACTGGCCGGACATGGAGTCAGCAGTTTCCTCACTTTCTGGCCCCTGTTGATACCAGTAAGAAACCCCATCATTATGGTTGGTGGAGGGCAGAGTGGTAATGGGAGTCATGGGATGTTTTCTAGGAAGATGTTTAGTTTTGTGATATAGAGCTCTGACATTTTACTCATATAAAAGTGAACATCTGTCTTCATATAATCAAGCTCTCTCTCTCTCTCTCTCTCTCTCTCTCTCTCTCTCTCTCTCTCTCTTGTCTCAAGCCTATTGGCAGCTCTGCTCTGCTCTGTTCACAACTGTGAGGAGGAGAAACAGAATCTCTCCTTACCTATTTTGAGACAGGGTTTCATGTTCTTGCCTCTGCCTTCCAAGAGCTGGGATCACAAGCTTTTGCCACCTGGTCTGTTTCTGCAGTGCTGGGCTTGAACTCAGAGCCTCACATGTTAGGCAAGCACTTTTCTCCAGCTGAGCTCCAGCAGGCCCTCCCCTTTAGGGTTAAGACAGGCTCCAGATTTCTAATTTGGTTCACCTGCAGTACCACAACTGAGAGTGGTTTTGGCTAATATGTATTGGGGTAGACTGAATGATAAATCCCATGGACAGATAATCTTGTTTTATCCCCTTAATAAACCCCAAACAGCTGGGGACACAGTGACTTAAGGACGAGGACATGCAGATGAAGTGGTGGGCTATCTGACAATACCAGATGCCACCCTTTGCTGCCTGTGCTCACCATTGCTTCTTTCTGGGGCTATGCTGGAAACTAATGGACTAGCCACCGAAGGAGGCAGACATACCTTACTATAGTGATAATGAATCCCCAGAGCAGACAGACCCCGGTGTGGCACACTAACCTCAGCTCAGAGCTGGAGGTGAGAGAGACAAGAGTGTCTGACCCCAGGTTTCATTGTTCCTGAATGATATTCTCAGAGCTGTTTAAGTCAATGAGCTATTCCGCCCTGCTCTCCCCTCCCCTGTCTTGTTTTGGCATAGTGTTGTGTTTTTTGTTCTTTTTTTTTTTTTTAATGTAAGCTTTATTAAAAAAGAAAAAATACATTCTTTTCCCATTCAAACTCACACTGTTTATGTTCTGCCTTTCAAATGGCTGTGTGTCTGAGTGCATGTACAGAATTGTAAAGCACCTATACCCTCCTTTTTCACATATATAGTTTGTTTTAGCTTGGTTTTCCAAGAAAATGTTTCTCTGTGGAGCCCCGGCTGTCCTGGAACTCACTCTGTAGACCAGGCTGGCCTCAAACTCAGAGATCCACTTTCCAAGTGATGGGAATAAAGGTGTATGCCACTAACTTAGGCCACGTGTAAGTTTTACCAGAAATTTCCTTAAATTTTGTTGAGATGAACAAAGATAATGTTAAAGATTCTGTATTAAATTTGAATTTATGTGTGTTTTTGAAGTATTTAATAAAGCTTAGTTTTTTTTTTTTTTTTTAGAGAGTTTTTAGTTGTTGCTGTCGTCCATTAAAATCAACCTGTAATGTGGTTTCTAATTCTTTTGGTCTGAAACAAGTTTAAAACCTTGAAACCTGAAAATTCCTCACAGTGATGCAAGCAGCTTGACATATTAGGCCGAACTTCCCTCACCCAACATCCCATTTTGAGGTGACATTTCTAGTTGCGTCATGTTCCAAGGATTGGTTCCTAGTCAGTGCAGTTGCTGCCTCTATCCTTGGCAAGTCACTGTTGGCTGCTGTCCCCTTCCCCTGTCCCAGTGGCAAATGGGAGACATAAACTAGGAAGACAGCCTGTGCTGTGTGAGACAGATCTGCTGCTCTGGCTGGCTTAGCACTTGTTACACAGCTCAGGCTGGTTCTGAACTCATGCCTCAGCCTCACACGTGCAGAGATTAATGATAGTTGACACCATGCCTAGACTCGGACTTGCTTCCAAATACACGAATCTCTTCGAGGCACAAATGCATGTAATTCTATTAATATATTGGTTATAAATTACATGACTTAGGGGGCTAGAGAGATGGCTCAGCAGTTAAGGCCACTGGGCTGCTCTTCCAGAGGACCTGGGTTCAACTCCCAGCAACCACATGGTGGCTCACAATCATCTGTAACTCCAGTTCTAGGGAACCTGGTACTATCTTCTGGTCCCCAAGGGCACTAGGCACACATGTGGTATATAGGTAGACACCCATACACATAAAAGAATAAAAAGTTATCAAAAAAAAAAAAACCCTAGATGTCCTAATTTTTATCTGAAATTACTTTTTAATTGGAGTAGCCTTCAAAATTACAGAAGTGAATTTATATACCATTATAGTTTTCGATTTTGTTTTTTGTTGTTTTTTGAGATAGGGTTTCCTAGCTATCCTGGAAAGTGATTTGTAGGCCAGACTCGCCTCTGCCTCTTGAGTGCTGGGATTAAAAGCATGTGCCACCACTGCCTGGCTTTTTTTGTTGTAGTTTTAAAGGCTAGGCTAGCCTGGGCTTCCAATAGACTGGGATGGCCTGGAACTTGCCTTTACCTTTCTGTCTCTTCTGCCCAAATCCTAGGCTTAATTACACCTGGCTCAGACCTTTAGAGTCACTAGAAACTTCCCCTCGGCTTTGAGTCCCTCCTCTCAAGGTGTTTACTATGACTGTTAGCTTGGTGGCAGGACATTGTGATTATTTACAAAATATTCCATTATTGACCTTTTCAGTTAAATGAAAAACTTTGACATTGTGAAGATAACATTTAAGATTATCACAAATATAAATAATAAAGGATATAGCTTTTTTTCTCTTTAGTCCTAAAGAGGTGGTCTTTGACTAGGGGACTTACTCCCTCATTCTCAGCACTCAGGAAACTGAGGCAAGAGTCCGCGTGATAGACACTGTCTTAATGTTGCTTTTTATTTTTTAATTGCCATGAGAAAACACCATGAGCAAGACAACTTGTAAAAGAAAGTCTTTAATTTAGAGGCTTATGATTCCAGAGGGTTAGTGTCCATGACTATTATGTCAGCATATAGCAGGAGGCAGGCAGACATGGGGATGGAGCCATCGTTGAGAGCGGGAAGCAGAGAAAGGGGGGCAAGCCCACTAGAGCACACTAACTGGAAATACTTTGGGTTTTTGAAACCTCAGCCCACTCCTAGTGACACAGGTCCTGTAACAAGGCCACACCTCCTACTCTTTCCCAAAGTGTTCCACCAACTGGGGACCAAACATCAAACATACAAGCCCATGAAGACCATTCTCATTAAAAATGCCACAGAGACCCTGTCTCAAAATTAAAAAAAAAAAAAAAACCTAAGAAAAATTTCCTCAACACATTTATGCACATATGTAAGTCTCAGAAAGTCATTATAATAGTACATGATTTTGTCGTAGTATTTAACATTTCTAGTATCTTTCTATACTCATTCTACATTATTGTTTTGTAAAGTAGGTTCTGTGCTCCCAAGCATCTGTCATCCCAGCCCTTTTTCCTTCTAAATAAACTGTACCTGTTTCTGCGTGTGGTGTGTATGTGGTATGTGCGTGTGGTGTGTATGTGGTATGTGNGGTGTGTATGTGGTATGTGCGTGTGGTGTGTATGTGGTATGTGCGTGTGGTGTGTATGTGGTATGTGTGTGTGGTGTGTATGTGGTATGTGTGTGTGGTGTGTATGTGTACGCATATCCCTTTTTCCCCTCAGAATATTAAGCTCACTTAGAAAGATTTCCTTTCTATGCTTTTTTCACAGAATACTCATATTCTAGAAGCAAGATCTGATGGTGGCTGGACGTGAAATGGGAAATCCAGGGACCTCTGGGTTCAATCCTGAGCACCACATAAAATCAGGCAGGCTTGCCTGTGATCCAAGCACTTGGAGTTAGAAGGGTGAGAAGTTCAATAGAAGGTAGAGGTAGAGGGGTGGAAGAATACAGCCAGTGTCTGAGGCCATCCTTTGCCCCAGGGAGACCCTGCTTCAAAAAACAAAACAACAAAAGCCGATGGAATTTTATGCTTGTGTGACCAATGATTGATATTTATATTAAATAGTTCAACATTCCCATTCATAAGAGTCTATATGACAAGCAGAATAGGTAGAATTTAGATCTTTCAGAAAAATGATAATTCTATCCTATTTGACTTAGTGTTCTCTCTATTTTTTTTTTTTTTTTCTTGAAATGAGATTCCTGGTACCAACTTCTGTCTTAGTTTGGGTTTTACTCCTGTGAACAGACACCATGACCAAGGCAACTCTTTTTTTTTTTTTTTTTTGATTTTTCGAGACAGGGTTTCTCTATGTAGCCTTGGCTGTCCTGGAACTCACTCTGAAGATCAGGCTGGCCTTGAACTCAGAAATCCGCCTGCCTCTGCCTCCTGAGTGCTGGAATTAAAGGCGTGCACCACCATGCCCAGCTTAAGGCAACTCTTATAAGGACAACATTTAGTTGGGGCTGGCTTAGAGGTTCAGAGGTTCAGTCCATTATCATCGGGTGGCAGGGGGGGCAGACCATGGCAGTGTTCAGGCAGACATGGTGCAGGAAGAGCTGAGAGTTCTACATCTTCATCTAAAGGTTGCTAAAGGACACTGGCTTCCAGGCAGCTAGGGCAAGAATCTTAAAGCCCACACCTACAGTGACACACCTACTCCAACAAGGCTATACCCCCTAATAGGGCCACTCTCTGGGCCAAAGAATATTCCAACCACCACAACTTGTATACAAACAATAGAGAACGTGATTATTGAGAAAAGGGAGGAGGGTCACTACAGGACTCTTAGGAATTATTAGTCACTGCCTTAGGGCTATTACTTTAGTGAACACCATGGCCTGGAGCAACTTTAGGAGGAAAGGGTTTATTTGGTTTACAATGCCACAGTATTATTCATCATTGAAGTAAATCAAGACAGGAACTCTAACAGGACCTGACGCAGAGGCCACGGAGGGGTGCTGCTTATTAGCTTGCTCCTCATGGCTTGCTCAGCCTGCTTTCTTAGAGCACCCAGAACCACCAGCCTAGGGATGGTACCATCCACAAAGGGCAGAACCCATCAAACATTAATTAAGAAAAATGCCCTACAGGCTTGCCTAAGAGCCTGATCTTCTGGAGGCATTTTCTCAGTTGAGGTTCTCTCTCAGATGGTTTAGCGTGTGTCAAGTTGACATAAAACTGTCCAGCACAGTCACTAAGTGCATTCATTGTCAAGAATAAGATCATCCGGGCTGGTGAGATGGCTCAACGGTTAAGACTGCACTTCCAAAGGTCCTGAGTTCAAATCCCAGCAACCACATGGTGGCTCACAACCATCCGAAACAAAAATCTGATGCCCTCTTCTGGAGTGTCTGAAGACAGCTAAAGTGTACTTACATATAATAAATAAATAAATATTTTTTTTTTTGTTTTTTTTTTTGTTTTTCGAGACAGGGTTTCTCTGTGTAGTCCTGGCTGTCCTGGAACTCACTCTGTAGACCAGGCTGGCCTCGAACTCAGAAATCTGCCTGCCTCTGCCTCCCAAGTGCTGGGATTAAAGGCATGCACCACCACGCCCGGCAATAAATCTTTAAAAAAAAAAAAAAAAAAAAGGCTCAGTCTCCCAAAAAAATTAAAAAAAAAAAAAAAAGAATAAGATCGTCCAATTTTATGGCCTGGTAAGAATGTTTCACTGAGCACTGCATGGAGGGGCTCAGTGTTGAAAGCATATGCCCTACTCCAGCACCCCCATGGTGGGTCTCAGCTGTCTATCCGGTTTTGGGGAGCTGACACCCTTGACTAGCTGCCACTTCCTAACTTCCTGCCACTGTGTCCCTCCACATGGCTCTCTTCACCTCCCTGGGTCTGTCTCCTCTTGTCTGGTAGATCTGTCCCTGCCTTCCTGACTCTCCTTTCTGCTATTCCTTCTGCCCGAGCTCAGCTGCCAGCTCTTTTATTTCTTCAAAAAGCCACATTGCAGTCGGAACCAGTCAGCAGCGGGACAACACCCAGTCCATCTCTTTGGATTACCCTTTGCCCATGGTGAGAGCTGTGTGATCTCCTTCATGGCAACTCGCTTCTGAACACCATAAATCTCAGAGAATCATCTTTTGGGCAGGTGAGAAAGGACAAGCATTTACATATAGAAAACTAGCAAAAGACTGCCGAGAGAGCAATACCAGTATCCTGACAGCACTTAGTTCTCTGCCCTCACAGCAACTGACAATTAAAAATATCTGGGACACACCTATAAGTCATTTGACACATGGGGGAAAGTCATCCAAACATGCAATGTCCCAGCAAACCATCAACATAAAATTCCTTAAAAACAGCTTTAAAAAATGTGGTTTTTAAAAAGAGAATGTTT
Organism: Mus pahari; assembly: GCF_900095145.1. Classification (NCBI taxonomy): domain Eukaryota; kingdom Metazoa; phylum Chordata; class Mammalia; order Rodentia; family Muridae; genus Mus; species Mus pahari. The sequence continues at coordinate 65,029,682 of NC_034606.1, read as the reverse complement.
GCCCACATCAATGATTAAGAAGCCATTTAGCGGGACATGGTGGCACACAACTCTCCCCTTGCAGTGCAAGCATGTCACTGCTAGGTGCTACCCAGCCTTTCTTTCATGTACATGACCTTTTGTTTGTTTGTTTATTTTGGGTCTCACTGTGTAGCCATGGCTGGCGTGGAACTCACTATGTAGACCAGATTGGTTTCCAATTTACAGAGATCTTCCTCTCCAGGGATTAAAGGTATATGGTACCACTCCCAGCTCAGAGGTTTTGGGTTGTTTGTTTATTGTTGTTTTATTGAGACTGGGTTTCTCTGTGTAGCCCTGGCTGTCCTGAAGTTCACTCTGTAGACCAGGCTGGCCTTGAACGCACCAAGATCCACCTGCCTCTGCCTCCCAAGTGCTGGGATTAAAAGCATGTGACACCACACCCAGCTGGGTTGCTCATTCTAAGATTTATTTTTCATTATTTTTAATTATGTGCATCTGTGTGCGCACGCGTGTGCATGAGTGCCGGTGCCTGCACAGACCAGAAGCAGGGATCCCCTAGAGGTGGAGTCACAAATGATTGTAAGCTACCATGTGGGTGCTCAGGAAGACAGGCTTCTTCAGAGTCAAGCATACATGGGTGCAAAGCAGGGTGACCTTCAGGCAGTGCAGCCCAAGGACCCCTGGGTTTCACCGCACCTCCTCTGAACTTCAGCAAATAGATGATCAGTGCACGAAATCCTAAAGATGCTTTTTCATGGTCTGCTGTTTCTCCCTTTGTGGTGTTGTCTCTGTTGTCACATAATGAAGAAAACTGGAATTCATAGCACTTTTTCAAAGCCGCTCAATGTCTCAGCTCCAAAGGTGAGAGGACTTTGTAGCCAGTCATGCTGGCTTTATAGTTTCCTGGTCACATGCAAAATGTACTAGGATTTAGAACCTATGGTGCTTTTTCATGAAAAGATTTGAATAGCACACACACACACACACACACCCTATAGTTTAATCCTGCTGTGCATCCACCTAGCCAATAAATACTCACTGTGCTCCTAAATGTCAAGTAACCAGATTTTTATTTTATTTTTATTTATTTATTTATTTATTTTTTGGTTTTTCGAGACAGGGTTTCTCTGTGTAGCCCTGGCTGTCCTGGAACTCACTCTGTAGACCAGGCTGGCCTCGAACTCAGAAATCCGCCT
>NC_034606.1:65019284-65027694 GCF_900095145.1 Mus pahari | reverse complement strand
TCTTGTTTCTCTGATGACCTGTTTCTCCGATAAGAAAGGACAAGAAAGGAAGGTTTTAGACAAGTCCCAAATAACTTTTTGGTCCATATTTTGCCCACTTTAAAGATAAACAGCAAAAAGCAAAACTGTGATTATCAGCGATGATAATTAAAAAAAAAAATTTAAGAACGTGAAGAAATCAGCCCTATGGTGGCGCACACCATTATCCAGCATTCAGGACACAGAGGCAGGTGGATCTCTTGAGTTCGAGGCCAGCCTGGACTAGAGTGAGTTCCAGGGCAGCCAGAGCTATGTAGAGAGACCCCGTTTGAGGTGGAAAAAAAGTTGAAATCGATCCATCATATACATAGATAGGTCATTGCTCATAATTTCTCTTATAAATTAGGTCAGCTGCAGCAAGTCATATGGGACCACCCCGTGAGAATCACGTTCCCCGGGCATGGGGTGAGGTCCTGGTGCGAGAAAGTGTAGCCGAGGATCCACAGCCTCCCGCTTCAAGGCGGGCAGCTGCCCTACAGGGGCTCTCCGGGGTCCGCCGCGGACGTTCCAGAGTGGGCGAGGGCTTTGGTGCGCTGACCGCCTCCAACTCCCGGCATGCCTTGGGTGTGGGCCGGGTGTAGACTCCATTTCCCAGGCTGCCCCGGGCCTCGGCCGCGGCGCGCCGGCGCCTATAAGAGGCAGAGCGCTGCAGCCGGAGCCTATTGTTAGCCGGAGCCGGGACGGTTCTGGTCTTCGCTGCCCGGGTAGCCGGAGTGCAGAGCCGCCCGCCCCCCGCCGCCTGCCGGCGGGCCCACACACCCTGCAGCCCCGAGAGCCACGCGACGGGCCTGGGGAGCCGGCACGCCTCGATCTCCCCACCTTGCACACGGGCTGAGTAGGCAGCGGGGGCGGCGGAGACCGTGACGGGAGAAGCGGCTGCGGCGAGGCCGGTAATGGGCCTGGGGTGCGGGGAGGAGGGGTCCGCCTCGTCCTTGCCTGGCAGCAGTTCTCGGGCGGCCGTGGAGCAGCGCTCCGTCGCCGAGCTGTGCGGACTAAGGAGGCGGGGGGGGCGGGGAGCCGGGGCGCCTCTGGGAAGAGGCGTGAGAGCTAGGGGCGCCGGGGACGCGGGCCGGGCTGCAGGCTAGCTCGAGGGATGGATGGGCGGCTTGGAAGCCGGCTGGATTGCGGCTGACGGCTGAGTTCGGAATGGAGTGGGCAGTGATGTAGGATGGAGGGAAGTGAAGCAAGGGGAGGGGGGCTGGAGGAAAATGTGGGAGGAGTGGTTGGGAATTTGTGAGTAGCAGGCAGGAGGATGTGGAAGGCTGTGGGGACTGCATAAGATCGAAATGAGCGGGAAGAGTAGCGAGAATCCATGGGTTGAGAGCTGAAGGGTTCCTCAACGGCGCTGAGGGGAACTGGTGACTTGGCATGTCCCTTCTGCTCTGATTCCCGATGTCTCCCATTTTTTTCTGGCGTAGTGTGCAAAAAATGAGAGCATCACTTGTCCCGGTTGCTAGCTTGATCCTTTTCGCAGGCCTAAACACGCAGCCGCCTGCCATCCATCCTTTGAGAGCTATGGTCTTGATTCACCCTTTTAGAAGGGTTGAGCGTGACAGTGTGACACAGAAACCATTCTTCAGTATGAAAGGTTAGAAGTTATCCCCAAGAGATGACACGGTTCCCCCTTGTCCTCCAGTTTTCATGGTTAGAACCCCAGCCGATTCACATTCTCCTTTTCTTTGGTGGCTTTAAATTTACAAATACCTAAAGCCAGGGTGTTGGTGTGTGGGAGAGTTATAAATGGCGATATCCTTCAGAGGAGAGTTAATGCAGCATCATGTTCCAGGTCTCTCACCAAGCTCTGTCTCCTCTAGGCTGCGGCTTTCGTGTAGGAAACCTAGTGTTAGTAAATGGGTAAAACCTGGGGAGTGGAGGTGGGAAGGGGCCTTCTTTAAATACCTACCTTAAGGAAGAGGTTTACACCGAGTGTCTTTCCGCTTCCACGATCTTGGGGATCGCAAGGACGCCGTAAGATAGTATTTTCGAATCACCCACAGTATCTTAGAGAGGGGGAACAGGGTAGGGCATCTTACTCAAGTTTACAGTGTTGCAGTATAACAGGAGCCTCTACCCCAGTCGTGGCTGGTAGTCTTAACAGTCCTATAAGAGGTTCCTTGACCTTTGGCAGAATATTGGGTTCTAGTTGAGTGGAAAGATTCTCCCCAGTGAGGTGTAGCCTGTGTCAGGGTTTTGGAGTCATTTAGGAAAAAGGTTCACACTGCCCAAGCTTTACAAGAATACTCTGGGTCCAGAGTCTCCCTTTAACTGTATTTGTTGATGATGATGATTTTTGGGTCAGTGCTCCTCTGCATAGCACTGTCTGCCTTAGATAGAATTCACTGTGTAGCCCTGGCAAGCCTGGAACTCACAGGGATTCACCTGACTCTTGTCTCCTTGGTGCTGGGACTGGGCCTGCTTTGCCACACCCGATTTTTGCTATTCTTATATAAGTTGGGATTTGAGGTTTGAGCCCTTATCAGCCTGAAGAAAGCTTAAATGGAGTACTAAAATATACTTGCTGGTTTTATTTGGTGCTAGCCTAATGTCATCTGTGTACTGTAACTGCGAACTATATATGAACCTTTGGGAAATGTCCAGCTAGAAACAGAAAACACCGTAAGGCATGTTGTCAGAATGTGTCTCTGACTCTTCATTTCACAGGCACGTGAAAGCTTTTATAGAGAGAGAGATTATTTGTTGTTGAGATGTTTATTTAGATAGCTAAATATTCTGACTTGCATTTCTTGCCTCACCTTGCTTATGTCTTTACGGGTTTCAATGCTTGGATATAAAATTTAATAAAGTGGAGGGGTGGGAGGGGGTTGAGACAGTGTTTTTTGTAGCCTTGCTTAGCTGCAGACTTGAACTTCTGCTCCTCCTGCATTTAAGTGCCGGGATTACATGCATAGACCATCATGTGAGGGTTACAGTATCTTTTTGAACTCCGGCATTGATCTTCTCACCAATGGTTAAGGGAAAAGTTGAGCCAGTGGGAATGACTGGTTTCTACTTTGGGTTTAAGATGATGTTAATGTGAAATATATATATATATATATATATATATAGGCTGGTGAGATGGCTCAGTGAGTAAGAGCACCCGACTGCTCTTCAGAAGGTCCAGAGTTCAAATCCCAGCAACCACATGGTGGCTCATAACCATCCGTAACAAGATCTGACGCCCTCTTCTGGAGTGTCTGAAGACAGCTACAGTGTACTTACATAAAATAAATTAAAAAAAAAAATATGGAGCTGGGTGTGGTGGTGCATGCCTTTAATCCCAGCACTCGGGAGGCAGAGGCAGGCAGATTTCTGAGTTTGAGGCCAGCCTGGTCTACAGAGTGAGTTCCAGGACAGCCAGGGCTACACAGAGAAACCCTGTCTCGAAAAACCAAAAAAAAAAAAAAAAAAAAAAAGGAACTTGTTTTTGTATTTACTATAGTGATGAATTAGAGTTGTTCTAGGCCGTATGGAACTAGGCGGGACGTTCATGTTACCATGAACATACGTCTTTTAACAGGTCAGGCCCACACCAGAGAGGGCTGAGTTGAAAAGTAAATGTGCACTGTTTGCCAGGAGATGATGGCAGTGGAAGTTAGGGCTGCACTGGGTGCATGAGGGCCGCGTGAATTCCAGACCTTTCTCAGGAAACAAGCTGAGCCTTCATGCGGCCGAGCTAGCAGCTAACCCCAAAACAATTAAAACAGGCGATTTTACAGGAAGTCTTGCTAACACCCTGGGTGGGGGAAGAGAGCTAGGACAGTGGAGTCTAGAATTTTCCGGAGTGCCGTCCATGAGATGGTCTGTTGTCATTGTTTTGCGGTGCTGGGAATTGAAGCCAGAGGAGGCGTCGAAGGCATGACGGGCAGCCGTTGTGCTACAGAGCCACTCTGTCCCCGTCCTTTAATGGAATAGGTCACATAGATCAGTATACACAGGATTTACGCATGTAGACCTGACTGTCCTTGGCAGCTTAAGAAAATTACCTCTCTTTACATCTCCCAGTTTCTCCTTCCCTTTCTTTCCTGCCTACCTCTGTGCCCAACCCACAACCCCAGAGATGGGAAGACATGGAGGAAAGGGCTCAGAAGGAGCAGCAGCAGCAGCAGCAGTAGCAGTGACAGCGCCACGCTCAAGGGCACAGAGTAACCTGGATGACAGTCGGGCAGCTGGGTTAAGATAAGGGAGAGTTTTAGTAATAAGGATGTGTTTGGCACAAATCCAAGTCCATGTGAGGCTAAAGAGGAGTAGGGCAAGGAAACCCACATGACCGGAAGCAGAAGACCCGAGGAAAGAGGCAGAGTGCGCACTTGCTCCCAGTCATAAATCCATGAGTGCTTCCAATCTTTAGAAGCATTAACTAGAGTTCAGTTAAATTTGAAGGGGTACTTATGCTTTTTCCAAGAAAAACGGTTTTTTTTTTTTGCTGTATTGGTTTCTCATGTAGTTGAGAAGGCTTGGAGGAGGGGAGTTGAGCAGACATTCTCCTTTCTGCTATAGTATCCGCATGAATATTTAATGACAAAGGTACCCCCCCCATGCTCCTTCACTTAAAATAGAATGGAATGAGACATTTGTTAGCTGGAAGGATAGCATCTTTAAGCCCAGCTAAGATCTTAAACCATACAAAGTCCCTTCATGCTGTTACCTCTTGCCTTTTGCTTACGTGAGATGCAGGCAGATCCTAGGAATACAGCTCATAACTTGGACTCATTTGATTCTTTAAAAACCTTCTAGATTTTATATGCATAAAATCTAGTAGCATTTTTATCTGCATGTATGCCTGTGTACCATGGAGCCTGCAGAGGCCAGAAGAGGGTTTCAGATTCCCTGGAGCTGGGATTAGAGGGTTGGATGCTGGAACTGAATCCTAGTTCTTTGGAGGAGCAGTTAGCACTCTTAACTGCTGACTGCCAGCCCTTAATTTTATCTTATATATAAATATTGTTAGTCGGGTTCTATGTATCCCTAGCTGTCCTAGAACTCACTATGTAGCCTAGGCTGGCCTCAAACTCACAGAGATCCACCTGCCTCTGCCTCTCAAGTGCTGGGAAATGCTTGTGCCACCATCCCCAGCCTTGATTATAATTTTTTTTTTTTTTTAGGTTTTTCGAGACAGGGTTTCTCTGTATAGCCCTGGCTGTCCTGGAACTCACTTTGTAGACCAGGCTGACCTCGAACTCAGAAATCTGCCTGCTTCTGCCTCCTGAGTGCTGGGATTAAAGGCGTGCGCCACCACGCCCGGCTTGATTATAATTCTTAACAAGCTCTTGATTTTAATTTTTCTTCTTAGCCAAACCTGCTTGAAGGATGTGCCTGTTTTAAAGTTAAGGCACTTGGGTTCATTTTGTGACATAAATGCAGAAATTTTTTTATGTGATCTGAGAAGATATTTTAGGAAATCCCCAAAGCACCTACCAGGTTTGGTTTAACTTTATAGAGCTGATCTAAATTGCTACTAAAAGATAGAGACCAGAAAATCCAGATGTAGCAAATACCTCCTGTCACCACAGTGCATTCTGGGTAGCAGCTTTGTAGTAATGCAGCCATACCTGCATGTTCTGGGCAGTGCTGTTAATCCTGCTGCATAATTAGCAACTAGTGAGATCATGGTATGGAGAGTCCTGTACCTCATCATGTGTGGGATGTCTCTCAGCCTTGCTCCTGGATTCATGTCCTTTAGGAGCTTCCATCCGAAGACGGAGAAAGAGGAAGGCTCGTGCTACCGCGTCTGTAGCCAGGCAATTCTTCTCCTGCTTTCCCTTCATAGTTTCTTTTCAGAGGCCAGAGTGTACAAAGCTCTGTTTTCCTCTGTGCACAGAAAATGATGAGATGATGAAAGACAGAGAATCTGGTTTCTTTTTCATGTGTGGTGCTGGGATCAAACCCAGGGCCTCGTGTGCACCAGGCAAGCACTCTACCACTGAGCTGCACCCACAGCCCTGCTTTCTGGGTTTTGAAGCCAGTACAGATTCTAATCTTGGCTCCTTTCTTTAGTACTAAATTTGCCCATTCTGGGAGGCTAATGAGACACTTCACACTTGTGAAGACCTGGGTCAAGGATTTTCCTGACTGCCAATGCCCTTCAGAATTGAGAGCCTGGAACAGAATTTCCCAAAGTGTGTTTAAGAGATTATCTGCCCCCTAACATACTTTGGAAACAGTGGGTTCCATAATCAGGTTGTGAAACACTGCGCTGTTTTCTTCCAGCCTTTACTGTGACCCTAAGTGTGTTAAAACCCCCTAAGAGGTGCTGCTTTAAGTCGTCTCCTAAACTATGTTAACACAGCAGTCCTGTTTTCATTCAAAAGGCTATTAATATCTAGGGAACCAGTGTGTTAAGATATACTCTTGGGGACTTGCCAGACTATATTGTCTCTGGGATTAACACTGGGTCTGGCTTTGGTTTAGGCAGAGGCTCTGCTGTCTCTGACCCGGTCTCCCCGTGATGTCTTGGAGGGCTCTCTTGTGTGATGTGATTGGAAGGGCAGTGAGCGGTAGCCTGGGCCGGTGACTCCTGTGGCCAGCAGGATTGATAGTGAGGCCATACCTCCACTGGGAAGGTGCTGCTGTAAACTGATTGTTAAGAGTAACTGTGGTCCTAGGGGTTGAAAGGGGGAAGTGAGAGAGCACTGGCCAGAGCCAATGAAGAAAGACCTGGTCAGAGAAGCCGGACTCAGTGCTAGGCCAGGCGCTCAGCGTCTGCCGTGAGCTGCTGTGTTGACAGAACTGCCAGCTCTGTCTTGGGACCACACTGCTGACTGCTGTTCTCCCCTGGGCAGAGTCCTCATGCTCCTGGCTAGCTGGTGGTGAACAGCTTGGGGCCATNGTGCTTGGCTCCCCGAGGACAACTTTGGAAGCCAATGGATGCATTCTCCGGCTCAGGCCTCAAGAGGAAATTCGATGATGTGGACGTGGGCTCGTCAGTCTCCAACTCAGACGATGAGATGTCCAGCAGTGATAGTGCGGACAGCTGCGACAGCCTTAACCCTCCTACGACTGCCAGCTTCACACGTGAGTGAGCTGTTCCTCAAGCCTACTCCCACACTCCTCAGAGAGACTCTGGAGCCAGCCCAGGGACTTTACCCATTCCACGACATGCTCTTGTTTTTTGAAAACCTCACTACTCTGATAGCAGAGGCTAAAGTGTGAATTATTCTACTGTGTTGTGGTTTGGGTGCCATGATGGTTGGGATCTGGTGGAGGAAGAGGAGCTCAGAGCTGTACTTTTACCTCAGGGGACTTGCCCAGGGGTTCAGAAACCTGCAGCTGGAGCAGGAGTAACTGTTTGGTTAGGACGCTTGAGTACCTCCAGAGCTCTTCAGTCCCATTGTCTCGATCCTGTAGATCTGGGGGTTTGAACCCGGAGCTGAAAGCCCTGAGCGGTGCCACTGGTTCAACAGAGCACACCCGGCAGCCTTTCCGGTGGCACCTGTCCTGGGCACAGTGGCCTCTCCCAGCTCTCACGCTGTTCCCACAGGGAGCCTCTGAGAGTGAGGGTCAGGCTTGTTTGTTTTGTTGCAATGTCAGGCCATTGCCGTGGTTGTCTTCATGCAGTAGCGGAATGCTTCAGTGGTTGCAACAGAGACCTCATGGCCTAAAAAGCCTAAAATATTTATCATCAGGCCAATTAGAGAAAATCCCCCACTGTAGAAGAATACTATCCAGTTGAATTTCCTCTGCGGTAGAGATGTTCCTGTCAGCATAGTCCACTGGTAGTTATTAGTTGCATGTGGCTATTGAAATACATACTGAAGAACTGAATTTTTAAAATTTAGTTTTAATTAGTTTAAATTATCACACGACAATTTTCTTTTCTCCTGAAATAAACACCTAGCATTCCCCAGTTGCTGTCTAAAAATAAATCTTGTGGCCAGCTATTTAGATGAAGTCAGTCTGGAGGCAGTAGGATGAACCAGCTGCGGTTCATATGCGGTTTTTGCATATGACTTAAGACTTGGAAATAGCCTCCTGTTTGGGAGAGCATTAAGAGCCTCCCTCAGGGGCAGTGGTGGCACACGCCTTTAATCCCAGCACTTAGGAGGCAGAGACAGGCGGATTTCTGAGTTCAAGGCCAGCCTGGTCTACAGAGTGAGTTCCAGAACAGCCAGGGCTACACAGAGAGAAACCTTGTCTTACAAAATAAAACAAAAGAGCCTCCCTCAATGACTAAGGGCAGGTGAGTCCTGGGCTCACTGTCTCTGGATTAACACCTGTGTGCTCTGTTCACAGCAACGTCCATCCTGAAGCGGCAGAAGCAGCTACGGAGGAAGAATGTCCGCTTTGACCAGGTGACTGTATACTACTTCGCCCGGCGACAGGGTTTCACCAGCGTGCCCAGCCAGGGTGGAAGCTCTTTGGGAATGGCCCAACG
>NC_034606.1:65018118-65019273 GCF_900095145.1 Mus pahari | reverse complement strand
GCTTTGACCAGGTGACTGTATACTACTTCGCCCGGCGACAGGGTTTCACCAGCGTGCCCAGCCAGGGTGGAAGCTCTTTGGGAATGGCCCAACGCCATAACTCTGTACGCAGCTACACNCTTTGTGAATTTGCACAAGAACAGGAGGTGAACCATAGAGAGATTCTTCGTGAGCACCTGAAGGAGGAGAAACTTCATGCCAAGAAAATGAAGGTGCCTGTGGGGAGTGGGGTCTGGTGCCTCCTGAATGGCGAGGCCACGTGGGAACCCTGAGTCCAGTAAGGCTGGTCTACTGCACTGCTGATCTGGACAAGCAGAGAGTGCAAGCCTTGTTTCTAATGAGAAGTGTCAGATGTTCAAATATGGTCTCTTCTTGTTCTCTCTGGTAGAAGTGTCCACCAGAGATAAAACAAACAAACAAACAAAAAAAAACACCAAAAAAAACCCACCTTCTCTGCACGGCCCCTTACTTCTTGTCACAAGAATGATTTTTTTTTTTTTTTAAGATTTATTTATTTATTATACCATAGCTGTCTTCAGACACACCAGAAGAGGGCACCAGATCACGTTACAGATGGTTGTGAGCCACCATGTGGTTGCCAGGATTTGAACTCGGGACCATTCAGAAGAACAGTCAGTGCTCTTAACCACTGAGCCATCTCTCCAGCCCCAAGAATGCTTTTTTTAAGCGTGATGTGAATACTCAAAACTTCTCAGTCACCCAGAAAATACAAATCTCAGTGTGTCCATGGTTGTTCTGAATAGAGCAGGTTTCACGGGTCTTGCATGGCCCTCTGCAATTTGCACATAAGTCACCCCAGAGGGCTGACACAGTCTCCTTGGTGCAGAGAGTAGCATTATTTCATGGTTAGATTTCTAGACACGGACACCAGTAGGTACCGGAGAGATGGCTCGGCACCTAAGAGTGTTTGTGGTTGGGTTTAGTGCACAGTGCTCACATGCTGGTTCATGTGGCTGAACTGAACTTGCTGTGTAGACCAGGTAGCTTCAGGTCACTGATGGATATCTTCCTACCTGTCTCCCAAGTACTGGCATTAAAGCATACATTACAGGAGCTGAAGGGGGCTGCAACCTGTAGGTGGAACAACAATATGAACTAACCAGCACCCCCTGAGCTCGAGTCTCTAGCTGCATA
>NC_034606.1:65012124-65018107 GCF_900095145.1 Mus pahari | reverse complement strand
GGGGGGGCGGGTATAGGGAACTTTCGGGATAGCATTTGAAATGTAAATAAAGAAAATAAAAACAACAACAACAACAAACCAAAAAAAAAAACATGCATTACCAGACCTGGCCACCTACTGCGCGCGCACGTGCGCATCACTGACAGCACAAAAGGCTCATCTGAAACGCCCACACCCTGCCTTAGCACTATTGACCTCTATCAATAGAGTTTCTATGAGTCCTCAATTTCCCAGAGCTGAGGGTACATCTCAGTGGTTGGAGCACTCACCTGGTGTTCATGAATGAGTTTCTGGACCCATCCATGAGGTAACTGCATTATTTCTAGTGTGTAGACAATTGAGGCCTGGCAAAGTTGAACAGCGGTGGCAGGAGTGTGGCAGGAGGACTCTTGGTGAGCTCTCAGTCTGCTCTGAAGGCCTCACACCTGTCACTCTAACAAACAGTGACATTCGGCTCCCCCTTTCTTCTTAGGAATTCTTTCATTGACCCTGTCTGTCACCTTTCTGTTGCTATAGCAACAGCTAGACGACAAATAAACATTCTTTTCAGTTGCAGTCAAGGGTCTCTGCCCCTTTCCTCAAAGGCAGCTCCTCCACAGGAGGTGGAGGAGGGATGTGTCCTGTCCCCTGAGTAGGATACTGAGCACACCAGCTGCTGGCAGAGGATGGCGGGAACCTGCCCCCCTCCCCAGGAAGGCTCCTGTCCTTAGCACTTAGAGGGGCATGGTCTGGGTGCCGGTCTATAGTTCTTTCCCTTTGTGGCCCTTCCGGTCAACTCAGCACTGTAGCCTTTACTACATAGAATTTTCTAATATTTTAGTTTTACTTTATCCATATGGGATTTATTATTGTAAGTAGTTTAGATTGGGTGGTGGTTGGTTGTGTTTTGGGGTGGGTCTCACGGAGTTCAAGCAGGCTTTGAACTTGCCGTGGAGCAGGGCATGGCAGGCCTTGAACTTGCTGTGGAACAGGGCATGGCTTTGAGCATTTGCTCCTCTTGCCTCTACCACTGCCTAAGTGCTGGGATTATTAAGCATGAACTACCCACAATACCTGGTCTTAACTTTTTTCTGCACAAAAATATCTAGCTGTCCCAGCATTGTTTGATGATTGGATGCATTGGTCTGAAATGCCCCTTTTGTGGAGACCTGAAGTCTCCTACTTCTGATGGCTTTCCTTTGGGAACAGTGGGAGTGCTGGGGACAAGCCAGTTTTGTGACACAAACAGGAACAATCCCAAGGTCTACAGACAGGAGCCTGGCAGTTCTTGCCTGGTGTAGAGGTAACACTTAGAAGCCTGTAAGCCCCACTCAGCTAGCTCCCCACAAGCAGTGAGGTGCACTGTTCATGGTGGCTCAGGCCTGTTGCGTCACCTCTCTCACAGGAGCTGTCCCAGCACAGTGGATGTCTGATGAAATAAACTGAAGACTCCTGCCACTGGGCTTTCAGCCTGCTGGCAGCTTCCAGAGCCCCAGGGGCTAGGCCTCATCTTTACTTAGATCCTCTAGTGAGTTTGAAGAACTCATTCAGCCAGAAATTGTCTTCAGCCTGTCCTTCTACGAGTCCTGCCTGGCTTTCTGTCCACCTTGGTGCAGAACACCCAGCCTTCTGTTCTGATATAACACACAGTTATTCACAGTGCCATATCTCACACCGTTTTTCTTTGAAGTCAGATAAACAAGGACTGGGAGGAGGAAAACACACACTTCTACCCTGTGGTGGACGTGGTGTTCATAATTGTTAATCATAGCTGCCCTCCCTTAACAGTGAGATGCAGTGCTCCCTTCTGAACACAGGTGATTGTTTACAGTGTGGGGTTCCATTCCACACACCTGGGAAACCGGTGCTGTGCTTTTTCTCTGAAGGTAGTTTGGGGTTCTCCAGGGTTCAAGTTGAGGGCATTTTGCAAGGTTGCCAGTATTGCTTAGGAACACACAGCCACTGGAACACCATTAGCTCCAGTGCAGGTGACAGCTTAGAAGTGGAGGGAACGCTGTAGAAATGTTACCTTGTAGGAGGGAAGGTGAGGGGTGTTCAAAATCCCTTTAGACAGGATCTTGCCGTGGTGCTCAGACCCCCCCCAGCCTCTCCCCAGCAGCTGGGTGACAGCTCTGTGCTGCCACACCTGGCAGAGACTGGTTTTTTTGAGGACCCAGAACTCAGAAAGGTGAAGGCCCTGGTTTTTTAATCGTGTCCTATACAGTCTAGTATGGCAACCATTAATTATTTTGGCTACTTAAATATAAAATTAAATAAAACCCGGTTCCTCGGTCTCCACATTTCTGGTGCTCAGCTGTGAGACAACAGAGCTCCTGTCATTGCAGTATTCGGGGGGACTCTCTAGTCACTGTTGCTAATGCTCCAAAGCTGACCTTGCCTGTCTCCTGGCAGCTGACGAAGAACGGGACCGTGGAGTCAGTGGAGGCCGATGGCTTGACACTCGATGATGTCTCAGATGAAGATATCGATGTGGAAAACGTGGAGGTGGATGACTACTTCTTCCTTCAGCCCTTGCCCACCAAACGGCGGCGGGCCCTGCTGAGGGCTTCTGGGGTCCACCGGATTGACGCCGAAGAGAAGCAAGAACTCAGAGCCATCCGCCTGTCTCGGGAAGAGTGCGGCTGTGACTGTCGGCTGTACTGTGACCCAGAGGCCTGTGCGTGTAGCCAGGCCGGGATTAAATGCCAGGTCAGTTGTACACCAAGATCAGGGGTGTGGTTGGGCGCCCGGGAGGATAGAAGGCTTCCCCTCGGGGATGAGGGACCCATGGCTGAGAATATGGTAGGTTCCACAGCACTCCCAGAGAAAAGCAGGGCGGTTCCTTTGGCTGTGGACATGACTCTTGTCTTTTCTGATATCTGCCTCAGAGAAGAGCAGCAGCAGCAAAGGGAAGAGCAGGGCCACCGTGCTCACATTTGCTAAGTGTCCCCGCTATGTGTACCGATAGTAGGAATTCTGTGAAGTAAGAGGACATAGAAATGAGGTGGCCTGTGCACTCAGTCCGCACATGCAGCATCTTTTTCCAATTTTGTAAAAATCAAAATAGCTTTGAGATTCTCTAATTCAGGACCAGACCTGAGCTGGCACACTTACATCCTTAGTTTCCTCGACGTATCTTCTTGTTGGCACTCTAAGAGATGTTTGAAATTCCCATTTCCCTGGACAGGGAACTGCATGGATCTTCATGCTGAGGGCCTGTGGGTGAGCCTTAACTCTTCTCCTTGGCTTTGTTTAGTAAGAGAGCTGTAGTAGATCTGACCAACATTTCCCTCCCAAAGTCTCATGTTCAGCCAGTTATTCACAAACCTGAGGAGAGTCTTAGGTTTGGTGGGACTGGGGAAAGCTTTCTTTTGGGGCAGGAGAACCAGTCTTATTCCAGGCTGATTGGGAACTGAATTCGCTTTATAACCAAGGATGACCTTGAACTCTCGGTCCCGCTTCTACCATCGGATTCTGGAACCCTGGTGTGCATCGCCACGCCTCGGGTCGGGGGAGAGCTTAATAAGGTGAATTCTGGAACCCTGGTGTGTATCGCCACGCCTCGGGTCTGGGGGGAGCTTAATAAGGTGATGCCACAAAAGACGCGCTCTTACTGTTTGCTGTGTAATTTTTCTGAGTTTTGTTTTTGGTATTAAGGAGAGAGAAAGAAACAGAAAGCATCTTCCTCCCTCCCTCCCTCCCTGCCTCCCTCCCTCCTCGCCCACTGTCTCTTTTTTTTTTTCTTCCTCCCCCCCCCTTCTTCTTTAAAACTGTGTATCCCAGACTGGCCTGAAACTCACCTTGTAGCCCAGGCATTCACCTGCCTCGGCCTTCTCCCACCCTGGGCTGGGATTAAAGGCATGTGCCACCACACCACATCTCCTAAAGATCCCTGGCTGTAAGTAATTATCTTGGCCACTGCTTCAAAACTACGCAGGTTGACCTTCAGGGAGAAGTAGGTGGTGAGGCACTGGCTACAGTGTGAACCTTCACATCAGCTCCTGAGCACTAAGGCACCTTTGTTTAGTTTCCCTAGAGTGTATTGCATTGAAGTAGCAAGATCTCCCCTCGCTTCCACGCTGTCATGCAGGAGGCTTGGCCCAGCCTTTTGTCTCAGTGAGCCAGGTAAGTTCCTGAGGCCCAAACCTCTTCTACCCTGAGATGTCAGCGTTCAGGGAAGCACTAGATTTGCTAACTGGAAGGAGCCTTTGATGTGATTCTTTTTTATTTAGAAAAGGAAACAAAGCCCAGGGGAGAAAATAAATGGCTCTCTTGAGATGTCACCGCTAATTAATGGCTTAGCTGAAGCTGAGATGCAAGTGGTCGGATAACTGAGCGAGCGCTGTTAGCTTGAGCTGCAGTGTTATGTTTTGAACTGGTCGCTTCTCAAATCCCAGCTGCTTGTGTGTGCCAGCTAATGTCACCTGTCCCCACTGTTAGAGCCATTGGTCTTATCTTGCCACACCCTCCTGTGCCCCCTCAGGTGGATCGAATGTCCTTCCCTTGTGGCTGCTCCAGGGATGGCTGTGGAAACATGGCTGGGCGAATTGAATTCAACCCAATCCGAGTGCGGACTCACTACCTCCACACCATCATGAAGCTGGAGCTGGAGAGCAAGCGGCAGGTGAGTCGCCCAGCCGCCGAGGAGGAGCCCCTGCCTGGAGCACAGAGCGCGCAGACACAGGACTTCCAGGAGTTCATCGCTGAGAATGAGACTGCGGTGATGCATCTGCAGAGTGCAGAGGAGCTGGAGCGGCTCAAGGCCGAAGAGGACTCGAGTGGCTCTAGCGCTAGCCTGGACTCCAGCATGGAGAGCCTGGGCGTGTGCATCCTGGAGGAACCCCTAGCTGTTCCCCAAGAGCTGTGTCCAGGCCTTGCGGCCCCCATTCTCATCCAGGCTCAGCTGCCCCCAGGTTCCTCCGTCCTGTGTTTTACTGAGAACTCAGAACACCCAGCTGCCTCCCCGATGAGCAGCCCGTCTTACTTGAACAGTGGACCTCTGGTGTACTACCAGGTAGAGCAGAGGCCAGTGGTGGGAGTGAAAGCAGAGTCCGGGTCAGAAGAAGGCACAGCCTCCTTCCCCAAAGAGAAAGATCTGAGTGTTTTCTCGCTCCCTGTCACCTCACTGGTGGCTTGNGGCCCTTCAGACTCAGCTGCTCTCTGTAAAGCAGAGGTGGGGAAACCACCCAGTCTTAGCAAACCCTTGCCCGACGACTGCAACCTTACGGAGCCTGAGAGTGAAGACTTGCACCCCTCTTGGTCTCCCTCCAGCCTACCCTTCCCAANGGACAATGAAGAAGGCTGTGGAGTGCAGAACTCCCAGCAGGGTGAGGACCGGACCGCTGAAGACTCAGCCCCAGAACTCCCTCTGGTAGTGTGACCTGAGATACATTGTCCATTCTCTATTTATTATCTAATGCCATTTCAAAATAAGACTGCTGCTCCCAGGTTATTTTGTTGGAAGTCTTAGGAAAATGGGTAGGAAAGGGTTGTTAGTCCAATGTGTTTTCTGAGAGAGCATTCCCAGGAGACCAGCCCCAGCTGCAGTGTCCATTACCGTGCTCTCTGGGCCGCCAGAACAAAGATGTCCATCAGAGTGANCTGGGCAGCTCAAGCAGCTCTTTATGCCTAGTGCCAGAACCAAGGATGTGAGCAGCTCCCTGCACCACACGCTGGCTCCTCAGACACCCTGTCTTGTAGCAGCCACACTAGTGGAAAGGCCACTCAGCTGAGTCTAGAACGGAGAGGGGTCCCCAGAAGAGTCCCTGCTTTTATACAAAACTCCCAGGAGCTCTAAACGTTATTCTGCCTCCCCTACCCCTTGGTATTCCTGACCTGCAAACTGGGGATCCCTGGTCTGTACTTGAACTCTGTCTTTCATATGTGCTTCAGTATGAGAGTGAAACCTCTGTCTTGGAAGGTGAAATGCAGGCTGGGTAGGGATGTGGCTTGTACATCGGGCAGGGTCCAGTATGGAACAGTCTGGAAGATGGCTTTGTCGAGC
>NC_034606.1:65002388-65011889 GCF_900095145.1 Mus pahari | reverse complement strand
CATTCCAGAGGATTCCGGATCTCATTATAATAATGACGTGGATGCCTGGGACTCAGACTCAACACTTACCTCAGCAGAAGCGCTGCTCCTCTCGTGAGCTCGGGAAGTTCCGAGGTCCCCATTTAGCACTGACTTCTTGATTGGCAGTGTTACCTCTGCCTCTTGGTTAAATGGTGGCAGTGGGAGCAAAACACTTTATCATTCTTTACTAACCAGCACAGAAAAACAAACTTGCTTTCTTTCATTCTTTCTTTTCTTTTCTTTTCTTTTTTTTTTTTTTTCTGTGAGGCAGTGTGTTGCTGAACAGCCCTGGCTGGCCTGGGACTTGCTATGTACACCAGGCTGGCCTCCAACCTGTGGTGGTCCTCCTAGTCATGCATCCTGNGTGTTAGGATTGCAGGTTTGCATCTCTTAACTTGGTTTTATCTATTTATTTATTTATTTTTGGTGAGATAATAAGGCCCTGGTGTCAAAACAATCAATGTATTGGCAGCAGAAACATCTGAAAAATCCCTGAATCCTAAGCTCGGAGGACCTTATATTTAATTGGATGCTGGTGTTCNGCCCATTCTGCCACTGTCTCTTCTTGGGTTTCATTGGCTTTTGTTTTTGTTTTTTGGTTGGGCTTCTTAAGTGAGNGCATAGGCTCTCTCTCCAGTCTCACTAGAGTTATCTGAGAAGGTCAAGGTGTTCTCACCCCTGGCTAGAACTCTCAGACTCAAAGACTCAAGCTTAGCTGAGACTGTTGATGGAAAGAAGAATCTTTTTGAAAGTTTGTTGGACAGGAGGGGACTCAGTCCCTTACCTCCTTAAGACTCCAACTTTCTTAGCCCTTAGATTTGGATTTTCATTAAGAAATGTAAAGACTAGCCAACTCCAAGATATTTCTATATAACTAATTTCTTATTCCAAATGCATTTCATTAATTCCATGTTGATTCAAACTTCTGAGTGCTAAACTTAGCGTTGACTAATGTCAAGCAAAGAATCTCTTCTACAACTTAGTCCATCTCAGTTCTGGTGCTACCTGAGTTGGACAGAATTTATGGTTCCTGGGTTGCCGGGACAGCTGGGCCTGTGTCACAGATGCAGAGCCAGTCGCTCAGTCTAGGCCTAGAACTGTGGTGCACTGCTGCAGCTCTTGGATGCTGTCTCCTCGGATTCTGCACACAGGTCGGACTCTCAATGTGAACCCAAAGCTTGTCTGGCTCTCTGAAAACAACTTTCACTCTTTAGGTTCTTTACATTGTAATAACGCTGTATTTAAACAGAATATTTAAATGTAATATTAAAGAAATCTTGAGAAGAATGGTGTGGGGTTCTTTATCTTATTGCAGGTAAGAGAGAGGGTGTATACAGAGCTAACCAGGTCAGTTAAGAACTGATGTCAGTGATAGGAACATTTTGTGATAGAGATGCAAATCATTGCCTTTGAAGCACTGAAAACCTGTCCTGTGAGTTTTCCTTATGTTCCACTTCACTCCGACAGACTTGGCCTGTTAGACCCTGCTGTCTGCGGTTCCGCTTTTCTCTAATCCTGATTACCATTCATTCTAGCATGTCTGATCCTTAAACACTTCCTTCCATTCCCTCCGAAAGTTCTGTTCCAACCAGTTAAGTACCCATTAGTTAGGTTACAGCACTCTTATAAAGAAGCCTTGGGGAAGCGAGTAGAGTGTGCATAAGTAATTCCCAGAAACTGGTTTCAGGCAGTCTTTACTTAGGCTTTAAGACAGTGCTACATGCATTTACAGTAAGTTATTACAAAACAGCAGGGCATAGATGTACACACAACAGTTAAGCCCAACTCAGTCTCTCAATGCAAATCTGGTCTCCCAGGGCTGGGCAGTAATTAGTATCTTGTGCGTTTTTTGACCCATAGCCTAGAGAAGGCAGCCACTGCTGGTTACAGATGGCTTAGTGCAACACAGTGGAGGTAGCAAACATGTAAGGTCCCTAGGGGCTGTGTGACAGCCTGGAAAGTAAGACACTGGGGACAAACGCAGGGAGGGGCCAGGCAGCCATTCTTTCTCTCCGCCTCCTTAGAATGTTCCCATAAATTACTATTTAAAAAAAAAAAAAAGCGTCCAGAGAATACTGAGAGGAGGGGTGGAAGTTAAGTCTGTGACAGTGACAAGGAAAAACATCCCTACTTTTGATCTCACCAGAAAGAATGGGTGTGGCTCATGCTTATATTCTCTGTCCAGGAGGCTGTGGCAGAATTGTCTGTCAGGATGGCCAGGAATTGAAGGCCTGGGTTATACAGTAAGACTCTCAAAAAGGCCATAAAAGGAAAAGGGAGGGGTGCTGGCGCAGGGCCAGGCCCGGGTGCCCTCACTCCAGGGTAAGCTGCACTGTCCTTGGCCCAAAGACTCGGTGAGGGTCACTCACCCAAGACCATACCCCGGAGCCTCAAGGGCTCTGTGCCTGTGTTCCAGCGCCTGGGGGTAGGAAGACCAGATCTCGAGGTCATCCTCAGCTACGTGAGACACGGGGGTCTCAGGAAAACAAGGCTCGGTCGTAGAGAACATGGCAGCGAGGCCAGTGCAATATGGCCCTGCAGCCCCAGCACCCAGTCTGGAGAGGGAGGATCCCTTGAGCACAGGAATTTGAGACCAGCCTGGGCAACATAGACTCATCTCAAACAGAAACAAAAAAGCCTTAAAAACAAAACCATGGCAGTCGTCAACTTTAGGCCACATGATTCCCATCTGGGCAAACGCTGACTTTATAGGACCTAAGTATTACATCACATTAAAAGTCTAGTACCAGAGATGCTTGCCAGTTCCAGGTTAGCATAGGGGACGGCAGCACACATGGGCTTGTTAGGCTCAAGCTGTGAA
This sequence comes from Mus pahari, assembly GCF_900095145.1. NCBI lineage: Eukaryota > Metazoa > Chordata > Mammalia > Rodentia > Muridae > Mus > Mus pahari. The sequence goes on along the minus strand of NC_034606.1, from coordinate 65,009,047 downwards.
GGAATGTCTATAGCTCCCAGGGGGTAGCGTGCTCTGAAGCCCGTGGAACGCGCTCCTCGGCCTACCATGCTAGTGGTGCGCACAGACAGCTGGCAGGTGCTCCTTGGTCCCACACACTACACTAGGTGACTGCAGGACAATGCTGTCCTTTCCATGGTTCACTCAGCGCCTTGTCTCAAGGTAGTTGGTGGAGAGCAGGACCACGTTGTGCAGCAAGAGGGACAGCTCGGGCTCTGAAAACACCATCAACATTAGCGGTTGCTAGGGGACAGCTGCCTTCTGATAGCCTAGGTACACAGCCAGGGACAGGGAGGACAATAGCACGAGGCTGTTCTCTTCCATCCCTGCCTCACCCCAGACCCCAAAAGCATGCTGTCTCTGCTTCCACTGTTTATCCACTATGCCTTGGTTCTCACACAATGGCAGTCACCTACCTCGTGGTAGAAGTTGGTGCCGTAAGGATGTTTCTTGGCTTCAAGACTACTTCTCACCCGGGACAGTTCTGTCCCTCTCCCCTTACCACCCCACACTCAGGAACACTTGGCAGTGTCTGGAGATATCAGGGCTGTGGCTGGCACAGAATGGGTATGGGCAAGTGTATGTGCTAAATACCCTGCTGTGCACAAGGCATGCCCCAAACAAATGCCAACAGCACCCAGGCTGTGAAGCGCAGGAAGCAGGCCCTCTGTCTTACAGTCTATGCTGTGCTTACACAGGCAGTAGGCTCCTGAGTTTGCGCCCTCTGAATTATATATATATATATATATATAGTGTTAGATAAAAACTTCATAATACCTAAGTAATCCTGGAACAAAGTACAAAATGAACTAGGTATGGTGGTGCACTGCCTATATAATCCCAGCAATCAGGGGTAGAGGCAGGAGGATAGCTGCAAGTTCAAAGCCAATCTCGAGTTCAAACCAGCCAGAGCTCCAGTGAGTGGCTTTTGTTTATGCTTTAAAGCGGCTCAGCTGCAGAGACTGCCTTACCTTTCAGACTACAGGAGATGTGCAGCCATTCCCCCAGCCAGGCTCGACACCTGTCGTCAGCAACGTGGGTAGAGTTCAAGCCACGAAGATAGCAAGCCTGCAGCACTCAGAAGAGAGACATCCTTAGCAGCCACAGTATGCCACAGAAGTAGAAACCCACAACTGATTGCGTCTCCTGAATAAGCCACCACCTCATCCCCACAGGAAAACTCCAGCATGCAGTGTACACTGTAGATGATAAACCAGTATGCCTACTGCTACGTGTCCTGCCAAGGCCCACTCGCTCGAGGCTCAGTCCCAGGGAGAGTGCTTGAGCAGCATGCACAAGGCCTACATGTACATTCCAGTATGGGCCTTGTCCAGGTTACCAACAGCCCCAGCTTGGTGTGTAAGCCCAGAGGCTCAGTCCTCTGCTCTGTGCCACTGGGAAGTAGGGGGAGGAGCTAAAACACGAAGCCTACTGAGAGGTGTCTGGTCAATGAGCACGTGCCCTTGAAGGGCACTGCATGATACTAGCCTCCTCCTCTTGTCTTCCCAGCTGATAGGAGATGAACAACTTTGCTTCACCACATACTCCCAGGTTGCACTGCTTTATTATGGCACCCAAACCAGCAGGGCCAACTGATGAGGACCAAAACCTCCATGACAAAACAAAAGCCAAAAAACAACCCACTTTCCTTGTTTTTAAGGATACTCCTTTATAGTCTAAAACAGGAGGCTTAAAATATATTGTCCTTGACATTTTTTTAAACAGGTCCTGGGACTCACCCCAAGTGCTAGGGTCACAGGCCTGTGCCATTGTACCTCGCCCGGGGTTCCTGCTTCTTAAATTCATCCCCACTCTCTATGTTCACTAAGAAAAAGTCCACAGAAACAAAATGAAAGATCATGGAGCCAGGTGTAGTGGTAGTGGCTCTGCCTGTAATCCCGAAACTTGGAAGACTGAGGCAGGAGGATTGCTTTAAGTCTGTGCTAGGGAGGTCTCAGCATGTCACCCTGAGCCTGTCATTCTAGCACTTAGTTCTGAGGCTAACCTCATCTACAAAGAGTTTGCAGCCAGCCTGGGCTACATAGGGAGATCCTATACCAGAACAACTAAAACAACCCAGACACAGCGCTGGTGTTTTGATCTGAGCAAGGAGCCTGTAAGCGATCAGCCCAGCTTGGAGCCCAGCTTGACACAGCAATCAGCCTCTTACCGATCTCACTTCCTGTGCAGTCAGCTGACCAATCCCCAGCTTTGCCAGAGCCCTGTCCAGCTGGTGGATCACAGTGGTGTGACTCTTGAGACGCCGCCTCAGCAAGGGCGGAGGCAGGTAAGGGGTGAGGAGCATGGCCCGGCTCAAGGCTCTCTGGAACACAGCAGGGCAGGGAGAAGGGGGAAGGTTTACTTTACAGCCTCAAAGGTGGTGAGCCTGTGGATGCCAAAGGCCTCAAGGTGCTCACCACTTGAGAGGCCTGGAGCCTGCTGAAGTCCAAGGGATAGGTAGAGAAGCAGTCTCTGAGAGCCAGGACGTCCTGTGCCGTTGGGTGGGTGCCATTCTGCACCTTGCAAGAAATGAGTAGATTTTAGAAAGACCCAGACTGGCTGCTTGTAGCTGGCTTCAGAGCCCGGGACCTCCGGAGCCCTGGGTGGAGAGATACCTTGGTGCACAGGTCTGTCAGGTGCCTCCGGAGCTTCTCATGAGAAACAAGAGCGCTGGCCCTTCTTAGATGTGTGATGACTTCCGAGTGGGACCGCCGCCGGAGACCATGATAAACGTCCAAGAAATCAATTTGTTGTTTGGGGGTCCAGAAATGCTTGACTAGCAGTTGCCTAGGAAACAGGTACCTAAAAGAAAAAAGAGGGGGCTGGTGAGATGGCTCAGTGGGTAAGAGCACCCGACTGCTCTTCCGAAGGTCCGGAGTTCAAATCACAGCAACCATATGGTGGCTCAGAACCATCCATAACAAGATCTGACACTCTCTTCTGGAGTGTCTGAAGACAGCTACAGTGTACTTACATATAATAAATAAATAAATCTTTAAAAAAAAAAAAAAGAAAAAGAAAAAAGAGCCATAAAGTCACTGTGTAGCAGCGGCATCTCTTAGAGTGGGCTAGTCAGGCACCCGACAATCATGGATCCTAGGAGGCCAGCAGAGACCTGTCTCTCTACTCGACATCCTTTCTCCTGTGAGTCTCACCTGCATCTCACACAATTGCAAGCGGTATTGCTGAGGTGTGATGGGAAGGAAGCTTGGTGTGCAGCAGTCGGGTAAAAGACCTCTCTTTGAACTGAAAGAGAGAGCACACACTGGAGAGTCCCACGAAGAGCTAGGTGCTGCGTGAGATGCAGACCACCCACCACAGCACGGTCACACGCACACCGTCCTGAAAAGGCCACCGTGTGCTCTTTCATTCCGTTAGCCCAGCTACAGATCCTCTGTACTACTTTTATGGGTAGGTGAGGTTTATTTACCTCTTCTCTTTTTTCACTCTGGGAGATTAATTCATGCAACAGCAGAGTTGAGTCTAGGACCTCGAAGACAAAGAGATCACAAGTTCAGCCCTGGGTGTGACGCACACACTTTTTAGTCCCACTGGGAGGCAGAGGCAAGCCGATTTCTCTCAGTTCCAAGATAGCCAGGACTAAGACCTTGGGTTTTGTTTTTGTTTTTTACAAGGTCACACACTCATTCAAACTCTGACTGTGCTGTAAGAAGCTCTACCACTCCAGACTGCCATCCTGAAGAGGCAGGTCCATCTTTCAAATATCCACATCAAAGCACCAGACACAGAGTGACCTTGGGCCCTCCAACTGGCTCCCTGAACAGCTAAACATCATGGTCGAACATAACATCGCCCAAATAAGAAAAAAATCAATCACTTTCCTGAGCCCTATCCAAATACTATCTTTTCAAGTCTTATTTGATTTATTTTCTTCTTGATAATTGTGCACATGCGTGCAGCTGTTCAAAGTCCAGAATAGGGTGTCAGATCCCCAGAGCTGGAATCTCAGGCAGCTGTGAGCCATCTAGGGTAGGTGCTAGGAAGCAAATGGGCCCTCAGACCCTTAAATCATGAGCAGAGAGGTTTTCGTCTAGTCTGCTATTACCCAGCCGCCAACGGCTTCAGCACCATGCAGGGTCCAGGCTTGCAAGGGTCATCTCTGGCTATCAAATACTGAAGCCAGGATATCAGAATGTGAGAATGGTTAGTTTGCTGAAACCATTTTCCAGCATGTCATCTGTCTCAGGGAGCAAGATTCTGTCTGTCGGTTGGAGAGGATGCTGAGGTTACTTCACAACACCCAGGGCCACTGAGCCACCTACACTGTCACTGTGCTGTGGCACTGAGTAGTTCTTAAGAACTTTGGGACAAGGGCTGGGGATGGCTCAGCAGTTAGCAGCACATGCTGTCCTTACAGAGGATCCAGTATCCAGGTTCAGTTCTCAGCACCACATGATGGCATACAACAGTCTGTAGGCCCTTACATGGTACATACACATTTATTCAGGCAAAACACTCAGCCATAGAATAGAATAAAATAAATAAATCTAATTTTTTAAAAAAACTTGGGATAGCCGGGTGTGGTGGCGCACGCCTTTAATCCCAGCACTGCACTCAGGAGGCAGAGGCAGGCAGTTTTCTGAGTACGAGGCCAGCATGGTCTACAAAGTAAGTTTCAGGACAGCCAGGGCTACACAGAGAAACCTTGTCTCAAGAAACCAAAAAAAAAAAAAAAAAAAAAAAACTTGGGATAATGAAAAGGCTGAAGCAGGAAGTTTGATGACCTCTGAACTTTGGAAATGAAAAGTTTTTAAAATGATTTTCTTGGGAGCTGGGGTTAAGAGCACTTTCTGCTCTTTCATAGGACCCAGGTTCAATTCCCAGCAGCTACATGGTGGCTCACAACCATCTATAACTCCAGTTCCAGGGGACCCAGTGCCCTCTTCTGCTCCACAGGATCCTGCATGCATATAATTATGCTCATACAACCACATATACATAAAAATAAAAGATAAAAAAGTAATTAAAAATGAATAGTTTTCTTGGCTTTTGTTTTTTATTTGTTTGCTTGAGAAAGGTTTCAAGTAGCTCTGGTTAGCCTTTAACTCATTCTCTAATCCAGGCTGGCCTTGAATTTCCAATCTTCTGTCTCCAGCTCCCAAGCACTGGTGTTATATGCCACTACACCAGACAAAATGATTTTTAATCTTTACAAAACACAAAAAAAATCTGTAGTTTCATGGCTGGAAAGATGGTTCAGAGGTTAAGAGCACTGGCTGCTCTTCTAGAGGACCCGGGTTCAATTCCCAGCACCCACATCTGTAACTCCAGTTCTAAAGAATCTGACGCACTCTTCTGGTCACCGAGGGCACCGGGTACATGTGTGGTGCAGACATATATGCAGATAATACATTCATACACATGAAAATAATAATACAATAAACTCTTTTAAATGTATAGTTTTAAGCTGCTGGTAGTATATACTCACATTAGCAAGAAGACCAGGTAGTTGGCAAAGGGCGGAATGGAGATGAGGCCGACGAAGAGACACTTGGTGATATCTCGTTGGAACTGAACAGAAATAAACAGATCCCGTTTTAACTGGGGTGAGTTCCTGATGGTGTGGACAATCCCTCCATCCCACTCACTTAAAATGAGCTTGTACGCGGCCTATGAAAAGAGCCATGCTGACTTCTGCCTCCTCGTGGTAAGTTCCTTGAGGGTGGAACCTCGGAGGTTAATTCTTGTTATTCCAGGCCTGGCCTTTCATCAGATCCCCAGGAGAATGCTGTTGGGCATGAAGAATGTCTCCTGGGCTCTTACCTCAGCTCCAAACTGTTCCTCGGGTCACTGCCAAACACTTTCTCGCTGCAGATCTTTGTGTGTTAGAAACCAAACTGTTTTTTTTTTTCTTTTTTTCTTTTTTTATTATAGATTTAATCAGAATGTACGCCTGGAATTCTATATAACCCTGCTGTGAGCTTCATTCTCAGCGAGCCCAGTTCTGACAAAAACAACTGGCCGCCCTCGTGGCAGAGGGGATGTCTGAACAGTGAGCAACAGGAAGGGAAGAAAGCCGAGCTGAGTTCTCGGCAAGTTACCTCACCGAGAGCTTCTGGGTGTTTGTCCCCGGCCCGTACCTGTCTCAAATGCTCCATCTCCCGGTAAGAGAGTTGATGAAACTTTAGATTTTGTTTCCACATGTCTGCCTTTATTCTTCTAGCCTTTTTGCCATCAGCCCATAACATCTGTATTCCTGCCCCATTAAAGTGGAGGACAGAACGTGGTGTTATCCCGGTTTGAATCTCCTACTGTGGTCACTCACATGCACACACACCAGCCCCTCCCCGGCTCTACCAACAAGGAAGCTTGTGCCTCGCAGACCTCCCATCCTTCCCCCAGCATATAACCCAGTTGAATTACCCATTGCTTGGCTTTAAACTCGAGCTCCTTAACACTGGGGCGTCATGGTCAATTAACCGGATGTGCTCCCCAGCCAGATATTAACTTGCTGCTTTCTGGCTGTATGATCTGACATATTGCTATGATTCCATTCTGAATCTTCATTCTATGATAACCCTTTTATTTTTCTAGTTTTAAAAAAAAAAACTGCTTCCAGGGCTAGAGAGATGACTCAGAGGTTGAAAACGTTCGCTGCTCTTGCTGAGGGCCTAGGCTCA
>NC_034606.1:65001340-65001895 GCF_900095145.1 Mus pahari | reverse complement strand
TCCAGTATCACATCCATCCAGTATCACATCCATCCAGTATCACATGCTCCAGGGCATCTAACGCTTTCTGACCTCAGAGAGCACTAGGCATGCACACGGCACACATGAACGCATGCAGGCAAAACAGTCTGCTTCACAGACTGGTGAACAAAATATTATCTAGATTGGCTTCAAGTAATTCAGGGCATATATGTGTCTATAATGATTGGTGGTTATTAAGTATTTTGTTTCAAGGGGTTTATTGTTTTTGCTTTTACAGCCTTGCTGTGTAGCTGAGGCTGGCCTAGAACTCCTGATTATCCTGCCTTGGGATGCTGGGTTGTGGGGCTGTAGACACAGAACCCCTGTGACTAGCAAGGCAGCCATACTTACTTGCACTTCTTAGACAAACTCCATGAAGCTAATAATTAGAGTAATATTCAGAGTTGGCAACATTCTTTTTTTTTTTTTTAATTAGTGATAAAAGTATAGAATACAACAATAGAAAAAGTTAACAGGGCTGGTGAGATGGCTCAGTGGGTAAGAGCACCCGACTGCTCTTCCGAAGGTCCAGAG
>NC_034606.1:64998127-65001320 GCF_900095145.1 Mus pahari | reverse complement strand
AAAAAAAAAAAAAGATTTATTTATTTAAAAAAAACAAAAAGAAAAAGTTAACACATATTGGGCACTTAGTATAGAGCTGCCATACTAAAATAAATGAGGCCATGTTCTAAGCCTTTTAAATATGTTGATCTAATCCTCACCATTAGACGCAGGGGCTCAGCATTATAATCCCAGCAGGCAGAATGCGGAGGCAGAGAGGCCAGAAATTCAAGGTCATCCTCCACTACACAGAGAGTCCCAGGCCAGCCTGAGCCACACTCTTCCTAGATAACTAAATAATAGTCATAACTAGGTAATCAGTAGGTAGGTTCTAGTACTTCCTTATAGACAAGAGACCAAAGGGACAACCCACGCAAGTGTCACTAGCGCCAGTGCACAGTCTAAGTCACAAATGGGATTTGAATCCGGCATTTTGGTTCCAGGGCTGTCATGTGACATTATAGGTATCATTTCAACATAGCTAGCGGACCTCCACTTTGAATCGAAACCTTCAGAAACCAAGTGTCTATAGTTCTATTCCCACTGCAAGTTATCTAACCTGACCAGGTGATGAACACGTCCAGAAAGCAGCACCTTAATATCTGGCTGGGGAGCACATGGGGTTAGTTGACCATGACACCCTGGGGTTAGGAAGCTCGAGTTTAAAACAAAGCATTTGGCTCTGGTTTCCTTATGATAACAATCCCTGGGTCTGGTCTGCACTGCCACAGTCCCCTGCTCTTGAGCAGGACAAGGAATTTCTAAGAAAATTAGAATATATTTACGTCCTCTGCTCTCTCAAGTGACGCCAGAATTTTTCTACCATAACATCCTTCTAGATATTGAAGAGGTGGCAGTGACAAATGTAAGAATTAATGCTCAAACACCGACGGAAGAGAAGACATCCCAACTCACAGCGCTGCAGCGGACCCCGCACATTGCAGTCTCACTGACTCTAATGCCCAAGAGCAGATTCGGGGTTTTCAATGTTCGCGTTTACCTTTCATGAAGGTTGTGTATAAGGCATAGAAGCGGGGGAAATGACGCCCCAAGAAACGATGGTACGATCCGTTCATCGCTCTTGTCTTGGTCACCACGTAAGAAATCAAGTTCTTCACGTCCGCCTTCGGAGAAAGGTGAAGCTTTGAAGACCTACAACGAAGACCAAAGAGACTATCTGCGAACGAGTAGAAGCCATTCGGTGCCCAGGGCCCCTCGGTAAACACACGTTTCTGAGAGCGATTGCCAGAACTCTCCTGAAAAGCCAAGCTCAGGGTTAGGGTTGGTCAGAGAGGGGCAGATCGTGCAGAAAGGTGTGAGCGGGGAGCGCGCACAAAGCCTGCGGGGCCAGGAGAATGCAAGCTGAGGCCGTGGAGAGATGGGAAGGGGAAGCTGAAAGATGAGCTCAGGTTGTGCGGGGACGATCGGTGGACACGGAGCACGGAGAGGGACAGGGACCGGCGTTCGGTGGGGGGTCCTGCATGGAAAAGCAAAACCCAGGGTCCAAGGCGGGGGATCCCGAGAGGCGGAGGCGGAGGCGGAGGCGCTGGAAGGGATTCTACGTCAAAAATGCTCTTCTCTCTCCAGGGCCCTCACCGAGGGGCTCGCCACGCAGGGCCAGAGCGGCCCAGCTGCAGCCTCCGGGTGACAAAGGGTCCAGGGGCGACAGCCGAACCCCACAGAGCAGCCCGAGCCCAGCACACCCTGGACAGCGCCATCTTCACAGCAGGGGAGGGAGCGCGGAGAGAGGTCATCTCCGGGTCAGAGTGCGCCCCGCAGCACGCACGCGCCGCCCCTCCGCGCTGACAGGCGGCTGCGAGCCGCCCGGCGCCCCCCGGGCGAGCCCGGACGGGGACCCGGATTGGACGCGGCGACGCTTCCGCCCGCAGGACCGGAAGCGAGCCGCCCCGAGGGAGCGAGCGCGGGCCCTGCCTGAGGTCGCTATCGTGAGCCGAGGACGGCGTCTCCTTGAGGGGACCCAGTGCCCTCGCCGGTCCCTGGGGGCTCGGGGCCCGGGGCGCTGCCCTTGACCTCTGCGGGCGCCCGGGGCCGTGGCCCCGATGGTGGCGGCTGCGCGGGGTGGCGCAGCGCCCTCTAGTGGCGGCGGCGGGCGGGACTCCGCCCTCCATCAATCTGGCTGCCGGTGTAGAACCCCTTTCCAGCCCTCGCTTTCTGGTCCTCATGCGCCCTTGTCACGGAGTAGGTACGCGGTGGATATTTTTGGGAAAATGACTACTTGATAGTCGGAAGGGTTTCTAGGCGTCCAGCCGTTCCGCGAGAGTTGACAGCCCTCTTGTGTCCATAGGCATTTTAACGGACGTGGAGCATGCTGAAGCCATGCGTCTGCAGTCAGGTTTAGTGTGTGGGACCTCGGACGTGTCACTGCGGTGTACTTCCTGTGGAATGTACCTGTTTTGTAGAATTCTGTGAAGATCCAAGAGATGAAATGTTTGCAAAAGCTCTCACGTCTGTAGAACGTCTCCGCGTTTGGAGGGCTGGTGGTTAAAACAGTTGGAAAACTTCTCTGCAAGACGAGGTAGGTAGGATAAAAAGTGACCAAAAGATGGGTTCTCTAGGTTCTCAGGTAGCTTCTAAGTCCCTCAGCTATGGTGTCTCCCAAGAAAGTTCGTCTCACTAATAGGAGAACTCCCAGGAGACACGAGCGCACAGTCACAGCTGGTTTTCTAGGAGAAATGGAAAGGCACTGCCTGGGAGAACAAACTAAAGGGAAGGCATTTTGTGTAGTCCGGAGTGAGGGGGGGGGGTCCTGGGTAAAGTGCTGACTAAGCTTAAGGACCTGAGTTCGACCCCTGACTCTAATACCAAAAGCTGGGCACAGTGGTGTGTGCCTATGACCGCCTCCCCACCCCCACACACCACCCACGCCCTGGCCTCTGTGCAGAGGAACCGGGAGCTTCTGTAGAGCTGAGACCCAGGCAGGAGGAACCCTAGCACTTGCTAGCCAGCCATTCTAGCCAAGTTAGCAAGTTACAGGGTTAGAGGGAACCCTGTCCAAAAAAAAAAAGAAGGATATTGACAGAGGCAGTCCAGATATATGCATATCCAGCACCACGCATGTGCAAACATGTGCACCAACTACAAAATGAAAAAACGTGCTGGGCGTGGTGATGCATGCCTTTAATCCCAGCACTTGGGAGGCAGGGGCAGGCGGATTTCTGAGTTTGAGGCCAGCCTGGTCTACAAAGTGAGTTCC
>NC_034606.1:64971050-64997967 GCF_900095145.1 Mus pahari | reverse complement strand
GAAGAAGAAGAAGAAGAAGAAGAAGAAGAAGAAGAAGAAGAAGAAGAAAAAAACAACGTGACAGGGATTCATTTCCTCACATAGCTGCTGAGTGTTTCTTCTTCCATTCCTCCCTTCCACACACTGGTAAGAGTGCGCACGTGCACGCACAAACTCACCCCACCCCGCCCTCCAGCCTTGAGTGCGTACATTTATAATCCCAGCATATTATGGGGGAGATGGGAGGTGGAAATGGGGAAATCTCCAGAATCTCAGAGGCCAGCTTGTCTGGAACGCCCTGGAGGGGAAAGAGGGTGAGAAGAGACCCTTTCCCGAAGTGGCAGACAAGACAGACATCTCAGGCTGTCCTCGGACAAGCCACACACGAATGCTCATGTACATGCACAAAGATAAAAATTAAAAACAAACAGGAAATATATAGCTGCGGAGGTGGTGGCCAACGGTGGGACGGCTGGGGTCGGGTTGGAACAATGTGTATGCACACCGATGAGTTGACCTGGAGAAGAACTGAAACTCCAGTTGTTGGAGTCGGGACAATTGAGAGGCCTTGTAGACCCTGGAAATCTATTCACCAAGTCGAGGCTTTTAAAGTGAGAGTGTCCTGGGCTTTCCATAGTAAAGACGCAAGGAGAAGTGACAGGCATCATCTGGGAGTTTATTAAGGAAAAGTCTGTATTTCCCTATGTGGAGCTGATCTGCTTCAGTGTGCGAGCTTCTGCTTGTGCTTGCGCCTGTCTGTCAGAAGCAAGTGAGTTTCCTGGAGATGGCGGCCCTGCGATGGGTGAGCTCTGAGATGCAGGGTCCTCACAGACTTCAGCCCAGGTTTGCTGTTGAGAGGCCTCTCCTGGCACTGTCACACAGCCCCGTGGTTCCTGGGCATCAGCCCCACACTATTGAGCAGGATCAATATGAACATGCACTTTCATGTAGTAATGCTGTGTAGATGAACTGATTTCATAATTCCTGATCATGATATAAGTAATCACACTCCTCTATAGAATAAAAGCTGCAGATAGAGCTCTGTAAACCTTCGTGTGTCCTGAGCTAATTGCACTAGGAAAAGAAAGCAGGATTGGAACAGATCTACAGTCAGGGAAAGCATTCATCTAGGTGAGTTGTGAAACCACTGGCAACTAAAGATCATAAACGGGGAATGGAGAATTTATTGTAGGTGCAGGGACAGAACATAAAATACTGACTGGCTCATCCATACAGAACTTCCAAGCTAATGAGACATAAGGCAGAGGATTTGTCTCTTGACATCACCACCCTGACTTTGTGGTGTATTGATGCATTTATTTCCATATAACTGCATGCTTAAGAAATTATAGAGACTGAGGCTAGGCATAGTGGTGCATGCCCAGCACCTGGGAGGCAGAGGCTGGAGGATTTCTATGAGTTTGAGACTGGCTTGGTCTACATAGTAAATCAAGGCCAGCTAGGGCTACATAGTGAGACCCTGTCTCAAATAAACTAGAAGGTATATGGTATACAAGAACTGTGTCACTGTGTAGGCAGGCTTTGAGAGCTCCTAATGCTCAATGCATCCTCCTGGCATCCTTTGGAGAAGATGTAGAGCTCTCAGCTCCTCCAGAGCCACGCCTGCCTGGTTGCTACCATGCTTCCCACTTCCCACGATGATGATAGTGGACTGAACCTAAGAACCAGTAAGCCAGACCTAATTAAATGTCCTTTGTAAGAGTTGCCTTGGGGGCTGGAGAGATGGCTCAGCAGTTAAGAGCACTGACTGCTCTTCCAGAGGTCCTGAGTTCAATTCCCACCAACCACGTGGTGGCTCAGAACCATCTGAAGTGGGATCCGATGCCCTCTTCTGGTGAGTCTGAGAACAACAGTGTACTCACATTCATAAAATAAAATGTTAAAAAAAAAAAATGTTGCCTTGTCCGTGGTGTCTCTTCCCAGTAATGGAAACCCTAACTAAGACAGATGTGTTCTATTGTCCGAGGAAGCTAAAGGTAAAGGTGTAGGGAGAGAGTTGGGTAAACATTCCTGAGATTTGGGTGAGGTCTGGCCCTACAGAGCGCAAAGGTCATGAACAACATCTATGCCAAGCCGTCTGAGTGGAAAACGGCCATACATTTCTTCCACTGAGGAGACAACCCGGTGTGATTGACATTCCCGGTTCCTCTAGTGCTTATCGGTGAGCATTTGTGCCCTCTATACAACATAAGGAAATATCATTTATTTTGGCTCAGTTACAGTTGTTCTGGAAAGGAAGTCCAGAGCAGGAGCCTGAGGTACTGGCAAGCAGGAGAGGAGACAGTGACAACTACTTGTTTTCAGCTAACAACCCCGCCCCAGACAGGGTTTCTCAAAGTATCCCTGGCCCTATAGACCAGGCTGGCCTTGAACTTGGGAGATCCCAATGGTGGTATCAAAGGTGTGCATTGGCACCATAGGACCACTTTCTCCTTTGGATACAGTCCATGGCCTCAACCCAGGAACTGACCCTGGTCTTCCACATCAACCTAATTGAGATAATCCCCACCGTCACCCCAGGTGTGCCCAGAGGTCTCAAGGTGATCCTAGCTCTGACCCAGAGGTCAAGTGTGAGGTTGACATCACACCCTAGATAGCCAGGAAACCTTTTGTTTCCATGGCCCCAGAGCTGGAACCACAGGTGTGCGCCACTATGGTCGGTGCGTTCTTTTAATCCCACCACACTACGGAAGCAAAGGCAGGAGAATCTCAGCATTTCAAGGCCAGCCTGGTCTACCCAGTGAATTCCAGGCTAGCCCAGGCTATATAGTGAAACCCTGTTTCAATAAATAAATATTTTATATAGGATGTTAAGTGCATTGCTTGTTGGGCGTGTGTCTCTGTCATCGTCAGGATCAGGAAGAAACCCACCTTGAAGTACCACAGAGGTCAGTGATAAAGACAGACACGGACATTCTCCTCTGTCCCCCGGTGAACACTAAAGCATATAAATACCACCACACTCATGTACACATATGCACATATACAAATACATCAATAGAAATGGCAAAATTTTAAACAGGTCATGCTGACACATGTCTTTAATCCCAGCCCCAGTGAGGCAGAGGCAGGCAGATCTCTGAGTTAAAGACCAGCCTGGTCTACAGAGAAAGTTCCAGGACAGCCAGGGCTGATACACAGAGAAACCCTGTCTTGAAAAATAAAAAAGTCAATAATTAATGAACAAATGGAAGCTTTTAGAAGAAAGAGAGATGGGTGTGGTGGTACACACCCTTAATTCCAGCATTCAGAAGGCAGAGGCACCCGGGTTCCGGGATAGCCTGGTCTACAAACCAAGGCCCTGCCCAGTCAGCAACACATAGACCCTGTCTCAAAAGTCAAAAGTATAAAAAAGAGAGAGAGAGACGCCAACAAGATGGATCAGTGAATAAAGACACTTGTGTTCTCTCTCCCAGATATACATGTTGGAGGGGAAAAGCCATCTCTGCTCCATAGGTGCCCTGGGGCATGCTGCACCTAGGCACACTAGTCTGAATGTTTGTTCCCGAGGAGGCCAGAAGAGGGCGCCGGATCCCCTGGAACTAAAGTTTAAGTAGGCTGTGAGGAACCAAACTGGTTCTTTCCAAAAGCATCAAGTGCTCTTAATCACTGAGTCATCTCTCTAGCTCCCGATGGTATCTTTAAATGGTCGCAGACTTATGATGCGGTAAATGGGGACGAGCTGAGAGGTAGCTAGCTGAGTATAGTGTTTGCCTAGGATACAGGAAGTCCTGGGGTCCATCCCCAGCACTGTACACACTGGGTGTGGCAGCACGTGCTGTAGCTTCAAAAAAGAGACTCAGAACTTTAAGGTCATCCTTGTCTGACTGGTGAGTCGAAGCTAGCTCAAGCTCTGTAGCTGTGTTGCTAGGTTCCAGGAAAATAAAGGCAGCTACAAGACTGGCCAGTCTCCCGAAAAGCTTAGAACTTTAGTAGAGAAAGCTGGCAATGGAGATTGATTGTACTGGGAACAGGAGAGAGGGTGCCTGGGGGATCTGAGCCTGGCAGTCTGGGGTTTTTAAAGGCACAGCTTCCGAAGACAGCAGAGTCAAGGCAGGCACTTTAGCTTCTTTGTTTCTTTTATGAGATGGAGTCTTACTATTGTAGTCCAGGCTTGCTCGGTTATTATGTAACCCATCTCTGCTTTTACTCCTAGCATCTCAAGTGGTGGGCGACAAGCATAAGAAAACTACCTGTGGCAGCTCAGAGGGCAGTGTCGCAGGAGCAGCAGCAAACCCTTGGTGGGAAGGCCTGGGGGCCCGGGTTGAATGCTTCCTGCTCTCGGGACTGTTGATGGGCTCTGTGCCTTTCACACTTCACTTGGGATATTTCTATGGGGATAGCTTGCACACGGTGGATGCACCTCATTTCTGTGGCTTTTATAGGTCCCTTCCTTTCGTTTAGAGGGGTGGTGTGGGGGTTGGGGGTGTCTTTCTATGTAGCCTTGACTGTGCTGGGACTCACTATGTCGACCTCGATCTACCTGCCCCTGCAATGCTGGGACTAAAGAGTACTTCAAAACTTCTTGTTTGATATTTCACCTTTGGATTCTTTATCCCACTGGCCCTGAGCCTTCCAGACCTTGTTCAGGGACACCTGCATGGGATGGATGCGCCCCTTCTCTGAGACGTCCTAGGCCGGGTAGTTTGCAAACTCATTTGTTTGATATTCCACCTTTGTATTCTTTGTCCATTTCTTGGATACATCATATTTGGAAGGGCATCCTCAGAAGTTGAGTTTCCCCTGTATAAAATGAAGACACTCCGTTATCTCCTGGCTTTCAACAGTGTGATTTAAGGCAGCAAAGGCAAAATATGGAAGGAGAGCTGGCGAGGGCCGGTGGGCATCCGAGAGCTTCCATGTGACCCGTGGGGAAACCATGGGAAACTGTCCACCTTGTCCACCATGGCATCTCCACCCTGACCGAGCCTCCTCACTTCTTGGCTGAATTTTGTGTTCGGGCTCCTTAAGCTCTCCTGCGTTCCACACTTAAAGGGAGGTGATGGCTGGGTCTGCCAGGGCTGTTGGTGTTAAGTTAGTTAATACAGGTAAAGTGCTTAGGGCAGTCCCCCGCTGACCGGCATTTTTTTTTTTTTATTACTGCTTGCTTGTGCCTGCTGTTTCCTAAAAGACTTTAACCTTCTCAGTAGTCTTTGCCCCGAATTCCCTGGACTATTGCCAAAGGTCCCCCAGGACAGGGCTTTCAAGCCATAGTGTTAGTCTGCAAGTGCAGCTAATTACAGGTGAAGAGAGGCGCAATGCTAAATGCTGGAATGGAGTGCTAGCCTGAGATGCCCCCTCTGGTAGCCATTTGGCTCTGTTATTGTAGAACCTCACTGGCTGTCTGGGCTTTGTTAAGTAATATTCTTGATCTGATTCATTAGGGAGTGTGTTTACGCTTAATTTAGTATCATTTGGTTTGGTTTGGTCTTTAGACGAGACTTTGCTATGTGACCCGTAGCAAGGTTATCCACAAACACTGGCCCCTCCTCCACAATGATATGACAGGCATGCGCATCTTTTTTTTCTGGACACATACCTAAAAGGCAGTGATGACTGCAGCACACACGGTCTCTCATGTTCCGGGAAGGTCTGTGGGACTCAGGAGGGGAATTCCTGAACATGGTGTCAGCGCCTCTCGTTGAGGAATGGGGAAGCTGGATGTGAGTCTCCGAGATTCTGCTCTCAGGAAAGCAGGAGCTGTTTCTCTCAGCAGAGCTAGTGACTCAGGGAATCAGCTTCCAGAGAGCAAGAGGCATGGCCAAGGCTGGGGTTGTGTGTTGTGTGTTTGTTAACAACAGCCAAAAGAAAAAAAAAAAAAAAAAAAAAAAAACAAGAGCCAAAAGTCTTACTGTCAGCTTATAAGTGATGGATGTTTCACAAGTCTGAAGTACTGGGCAGCAGCAAGCTTCCGTTTTCCCCTCCTATTCATCCCTAGTGCACCCTACAGAGAGCGAAAACCATAGAGCTTGTCATTTGTTGACTGGCCTCTGTGATGGGGGACGCTGGATTAGAACCCACTTTGCTTTGGGGAAGCAAACCCCAGTCAGCTGTCAGTCTGGGGCAGAGGCAGCCTGGACCCAGCCCCAGCTTTTGGTGGTTTGCCCTATTGGCAGCTTCCTAACTACTTGGGCCTCTGTCATCCCGTCTGCTTGTGGGGGCCTCTTCCTGCTCACCTGCCAGTTGTAGCATTTGCGCTAGAGGCAGACTGGGAGGAGTCAAAATGAAAAAAAAAAAAAAAAGAAAGAAAGAAAGAAAAGAAAAACAGAAACTGATGAGAACAGCCAGTTTTGTTTTGTTTTGTGGCCAAAACCTGCTTCTTCTGGATTGCTTATGAAATGATCCATGCAAGACGGTTATTGACAACCATGGTAACTAAGCCAATTATAAGTTTTGAGCCATTTTTTTTTACATTGATGTCCAGATCAAGAGCAGACTCATGTCTCTGAAAAGTCCCTTTGTGCTTCAGTTCCTGAGCACAGTCAGCATTTAAAAAAAAAAACAAACCACAATTACGTTAGCGCTCGAGAGGGGTGGCTATATTAGTGAGGGGTTTGCCGGTAAAAGCTGCTTTCTTTGCAAGGCTCAGCAGTATCTTCCAAATACCACATAATTTGTTTGGACCACGGTCAATGTCAGAGACAGTCCCAGAATGGTTGCCAAGGCTGCTGGGGGGTGTGGGGGGTGGGAGAGAGAAGTGTCTTGCTCCAGTATCTTAGCTAAGGCTAGGGGTTCACTTGAGTGTCTCACCCAAGGCTGAGAGAGGTGTCGAGGCAGACTCCATGTTGGGACAGAACTGGTGTTACCTAAATCATTTCACTTTCTCCTTTGGTTCATTTTTTTTTTCAGAGTTTTGGTGTTTTTGGTTAGAATATGTGGGGTTTTGTTTTGCTTTGCTTTTAGACAAAGTTTTGCTCTGTAGCTTCGTAAGCTTCACACAGGTGAAGTCCAGGTTGACTTCAAACAAGTGACAATCCTATTATCTCAGCCCCCAGGTACTAGAATTATAGGTGTGAGCGACCATGACCTGTCATTTGTTTCTCAATGAGTAGCCCAGCCTGGACTAGAACTTGCTATATAGCCTGGAATAGCCTTGAACTCATGATCTTCCTGCTTTAATCTTCTGAGTGTCCATGCACTTATATGCACACACACACACACACACACACACACTCATGATAACAAATAATTTTAGAGAGATGGCTCAGAGGTTAGGAACACTGGCTGCTCTTCCAGAGGACCCATATTCAGTTCCTAGCACCCACATGGCAGCTTACAGCTGTCTGTAACTCCAGTTCCATGAAACCCAATGCCCTCTATCAGCCTCCATAGACCCTGCATGCACAGGGTACAGACACACAAAACATCCGTGCACACAAAATAATAAGTTAAAGCACTAAGAATGCTTAAAGATAATGGAAGGCTACCAAGTTTATTTAGTTGGTTAACTGTTTCTTGGGCAAGTGTGCAGAACTGAGTTCAGATCTCTAACAGTAAAAATCCCAGGGTGGGCCAGGCAATGATGGCATGTGCCTTTAATCCCAGCACTTGGGAGGCAGAGGCAGGCGGATTTCTGAGTTCAAAGCCAGCCTGGTCTACAGATGAGTTGCAGGGCAGCCAGGGCTACACAGAGAAACCCTGTCTCGGAAAAAAAAAAATCCCAGGGTGGCAGCTTGACCCTGTGACACCAGCAGTGTTAACAGGCCAGCCATCTTAGCCAGTCAGTGAGATCTGTGTTCAGTGAGAGACCCTGTCTTAAATAAAACAGAATGAGACACAGAGTGAACCTCAGCCTCTGGCCTACGCACACTCACACTCCCAGATTCACACACATAGAAACTCACAGACTCACACATACCACACACTACACACACACATCTGTGCACACACATATACTCACACCTGTCGGTGTGCACACTCCCTCCCCTACAATGCATAAATAAATTAAAGATATGGGGCCTAAGTGTGTAAACCCAGCACTAGGGAGGCAGAGGCTGGAGGTTCAGGAATTCAAGGCCACCCTCAGAGATGAGATATAGCTTTAAGAGATCTTGTCTTAAGAAGAAACAGAGGAGGAAGGAGAGGAGGAAGAAGGAGAGGAGGAGATAACATGGGACTGGAGAGATAACTCCATGGTCTTCCAGAGAACTCAAACTCAATTTCCAACACCCACGTGGTGCTCACAACAGTTTGCAGCTCCTGATTCATCCTCAGGTCTCCTCAGGCACCAGGCACACATGTGGTACACTTACATACTTGCAGACAAAACACCCAGGCTGACCTTAGACTCAGAGAGAGCAGCTTCTCTCTGCCCCCCCCATACCCTTGAATACTGGGATTTAAGGTGTGTACTACTATGCCCTCAACAAGTTTTTTTTAATTAAAAGGATAATACATTTTAAAATTTTGAGTAATAATTCTATGTATGCTATTTCAATAAAGATTCATTTTATTTTCACTTATTTGCTGGTGTGTGGGTGTGTGCATCTGAGTGCAGGTACCCTGGGAGACCAGAAGAGGGCGTTGGATACCCTGGAGCTGAAGTTACATAAATGCAGGCAACCAAATGCAACAAGTGCCTTTCACCACTGAGCCATCTTTCAAGCCTTGTCAAGTTTAATTTTTTCAGGTTTTCCCATTCATGATAAAATTAAGAGATGCCCATCTTTGTTGGGCTCAGGATTTCGTCAAAGGGATGAAGAAGCACCACTATGGTGAAAATGGACAGAGAGCGCCACCTGTAGGTGGTTGTGCTTACCTAAGCCTTTTCTCAGAGGAGGAAGGTTCACAGCATTTTCTTGGGGTCCTTGAAATCCTATGCTTTCTTCCCTGTCAAATGGCATTTCGTAATGCTAGAACATAGACTGTACCATCTTCAGTTGAGTACTCTCTACTGAAAAGCACTATCCAGACATGGTGCACACGCTCGGGTCCCCCATGCCAGCATGGAGTGCTCTTTGGCAGTTATGTGCATGTGGAATGCTTAAAAGACTCGGCACCCGGACCCGGGAGATGCTTCAGTGGGAAAGGCATACACCTCCTAGCCTAAAGATCCAGATTCAACCCCCAATACCCAGTGGAAGGAGACTCTGGAAAGTCAGCTTCCGAGTTCTAGAGCCATGCACGACAGCATGCGTACATGGCTCACTGATAGATATATGGATGGACGGACAGGCAGATGGATGGATGGATGAATAGATATAATGTAGTTAAAAGAAAATAAAGATGAGGCACCCCTGAACTGCTACAGTGTGCTAGAAATTAGCAGGTGAGAAGAGAATCGTTTCAGATTCAGTATCTGTCAGCACAGAGCATTCCTAATGCTTGTTTTTGAGAACAAAGTGTTAGACCATCATTTGACCCCTGTAAGAGGGTAGTGACGAAACACAGGATGCTCTCATGGGGCTCTGAGAGAGGGGCAGGCAATCAGAAGGGCCTGGGAGCAGTCTAGAAGCTAGAACCGACCTCCGTCCGCTCCTCCAGCAGGTCGGTAGGTGTCGCTGTTGCTGTAAAGTCCGCGGCAGCTCTTAGAGCCACTTTTGCGGATGCGGAGGCTCTGGTGCTCATCAAACCGCATCAGTCTGGTGGAGACAAGTCAGAGTCTTCTAGAGCTGCTGCTGTTACCAGGCAGCAGCCGGGACAGCCCCGAGGGGTACTGACCGTCCAGCTCTCCTCCAGGCTGAAGGATGACCTCTGTTCCTCTGCACTCTAAAGACATTTTTCTGGCATCTTGCTCAAAGTCAAAAGCTCAGCTTGGCATGGCAGACGAGGTGGCACACGCCTTTAAGCCCAGCACCCTGTCTTTTTTGTCATTTGTTTTGTTTTTGTTTTTGTTTTTGAGACAGTGTTTCTCTGTGCAGTCCTGGCTGTCCCGAAACCCGAAACTCACTCTGGTGACCAGCTTGACCTCCAACTCAGAAATCTGCCTGCCTCTGCCTCCCAAGTGCTGGGATTAAAGGTGTGTCCCACCACTGCCCAGTGGGAGAAACCCTGTCTTGACAAAAAACAAAGCAAAACAAAACAAAACAAACAAACAAACAAAAAAACCCAAGAACAAGAACAAGCAACAAATCCAAATAAAAATGTAAAATGTTCGCCCTGGATAAATTCTTTATAAGACATAAAAGGTAAACGTGCTGTGCCTCATCAACCCACTTGGTCTTTAGCCCCTCAGTTAACACAGCCCAAAATAACAGGTGGCAGTTTGCCTACAGGATCCCTCTTACACCTGCCCTTCTCTACCACAATTGTCCCCTGAAACTGATCTGAAGATGCAGGAGGAGGTTTTTCTTGCTGTAGCTGGACAAGGCCAAAGAGACAGAGTGAAAGGAAACTCCTTGCACAGCTGCTGAGGCGGCAGCACTAGCCTTTTCCTGAGAGGCCAAAGCTTTTAAATTCAGACTCCATTTTAGAGAACCTGACCTAAGTTTGAACTCACGTAGACTAACAGACTGGTATGTAGCAGTAGTTTCCAAGTTGCTCCCCAACAAACCCTGAGCCTAGCTCCAGTCTCTAGGTTACACCCCCTTCAAGACCAGTGTCTCCAGGTTACATCCCTAACAAACCTGCACCCCAGGTTACAAGCCCACCCCTGCCCAACAACCACCAATGCAAAGGGGAGCAGAAGTTAAGTTTATGATAGACTCCAGCACCAGCCAATCATGTTAAAGGCCACAGGAGCTTTCTAATTAGATGCTTGCTGCTTACTCTAAAGTCTTGCCCTGATAGATATTTGGGGCTCCACCACCACCAAAATCGTCCTACGTGACAGTGGTGCGTGGGGGTTGTGGGGAGCTAGCTCGAATAGAATAAAGACCCTGCTGTGAGTTGCATCAGATCAGCTCCTGTGTGTGTTTTGGGGGATCACTAACTTTTCCCTGGCATAACAGCCCTAGGCCGGCCCAGCAAGCCCCTCAGACTCTCACTGGGGACCCAGGTAGAAAGCACTAGCATTCCTTTAACAGTTGGAGCGTTTGTAATGGTGAAAATGTCCTCCCAGCTACATTGCATTTCATTATTCTATGGGTATTTCATCGACTTTGTCAAAAATAGCCCTATGCTATGCCTGGTATTCACTCAAAGATACCTCTGGGCACAACACATTGTTTGCATGAACGGAAGTCCTCCGGTGGCAGCAGGTGAAGCTGAGTCTTGCTGGTGTGTTCATGTGAACTGTGTAAAAACATAGAACTGAAAAAGTCTAAAATAATAAAATATAATAGAAAAAATAAATGTAAAAAGTGGCAGTTATGGTACAGCAAACCTTTATTTATTTATTTATTTTTGTTTTTTTCAAGACAGGGTTTCTCTGTATAGCCCTGGCTGTCCTGGAACTCACTTTGTAGACCAGGCTGGCCTCAAACTCAGAAATCTGCCTGCCTCTGCCTCCCGAGTGCTGGGATTAAAGGCATGCGCCACCACACCTGGCTGCAGCAAACCTTTAATCCCAGCACTTGGGAGGCAGAGGCAGGAGGATTTCTGTAAATGTGAGGACAGCCAGGGCTACAGAGCAAGTTTCAACCCAGCCAGGGCTACATAGGGAGACCCTATTGGGTCTCATATATATCTACACACATATATCATGCATACACATACACATATACACATATTAACATGCATACACACATAAGCACACATAGTCAAATACATATGTAGATACACATACACACATACACACATGTATATCAACATATAAGCACACAGACATGCATATATATATACATATATATACATTCACAATGTGTATTTACACACATACATACATGTACATGAAAGCAAACTCATATATACACACACGCACACAGACACATGTATATACAAATGTGCACATATGTATAGACACATGCACATACACATATGCACATACACAGACACATACATACAAACACACACATAGGTAAAATACGTACACAAGTACACACAGATATGCATATACATACATATACACACATATGTATATGTATACATGCACACAAACAGACATGCCTGAACACATACACATGCACATATGTATACTCACACACATATGTATATATACACACATGCATATACATGTGCACACCCATGTACTCACATACATGTATACACACACCTGTACATTTGTGATTAGCTCTTGTTATTAATGTGATGTGCAGTCCCCTGCTCCAGTGTACTAAGCTCCTATGAGTCCCTAATAAAGGTGTCAGTAGTTCAAAAGGGCTTTTAACACATTTTAGTGGACATTTAACAATATATAAACTAGACTCAAAAGGTCACGTTATTACCATACTTTGACTTGAAAAATAACTTTTTTTGATTTTTTTTCTAAGCAGAATGCTTGTTTATCTGTAGTCTTAGCTCTTCATTCAAGTAAGATTTTATATTCTGTAAGCCAATTAAAATTGGTGAGTATAGCCGGGCGTGATGGCACACGCCTTTAATCCCAGCACTCGGGAGGCAGAGGCAGGCGGATTTCTGAGTTCGAGGCTAGCCTGGTCTACAAAGTGAGTTCCAGGAGAGCCAGGGAATACAGAGAAAGCCTGTCTTGAAAAAACCAAAAATAAAATAAAATAAAATAAAATTGGTGAGTATAGGCCAGATGTAGTGACACATGCCTTTAATCCCAATACTCAGGAGGGCAGAGGCAAGCAGATCTCTGTCAACATGGTCAACACAGCAAGTTCCAAGACATCAAGAGTTACAAAGTAAGATCCAGTCTCAAGCGTTCTCTCTCTCTCTCTCTCTCTCTCTCTCTCTCTCTCTCGGTGCTTTGTTTTCCTGGCTTAGATAATGAGCCAGGCTTCTATGTTCCTTCTCTCAGAATAGCTAAGAAGTGATAACACCTGTGCTCATTTGCATAATCCCCTTTCTACTAGCCTATTCCTGGGTGTTTTGCCTACAGGTATGTATGTGCACGTGTGTGTCTAGTGCCCACAGAGGTCAGAACAGGGCATCCAATCCCCTGGAATTATAGTTACAGACCATAGTAAGCCACTATGTGGATGCTGGGAATCGAACCCAGGTCCCCTGCATGAGCAGTCAGTGCTCTTAGACGCCGAGCCGTCTCTCCAGCTGCCCCAGAACATGATTTTTATGTCTAGCCTAGGCTGGCAGGGGCTCTTGGCTTTCCCGCCCTGGCCTCCCAGTTACTGGCATGACAGCTATATATATGCCAAGATGTTTTGCCTTCTTTTCAGTTTCTTTAAAATATATATAAACTTCTTTTTAAATTTTTTTTAAATTTTATTTATTATTAGCATATATGATGGGGGTTAACCGTGCCACAATATGTTTGTGGGGTTGGTTCTCTTTTTCCATCTTTGCATAGGTTCAAGGGATCAAACCCAGGTTACCATGTTTGTGTGACAAGCACCTTACCCCTGAGTCATCTCACCGATCTCTGAAATGTACAGACCTCGATGCACGCCTGTCATCCCAGCACAGTGAGGCCCAAGCAGGGGAGCTTCTGTTCCAAGCCAGCATTGGGCTCCATGGGAGGCTCTAGGCCAGCCTTTGTTATATGGGGACCTTATCTCAAAAAGAACTTGACTCAAATTTTTATGTATTTATTTTGTTTATATTTTTGTTTGTTTGTTTGAGACAGGGTTTCTCGGGCTGGTGAGATGGCTCAGCGGGTAAGAGCACTGACTGCTCTTCCAAAGGTCCCGAGTTCAAATCCCAGCAACCATATGGTGGCTCACAACCATCCATAACAAGATCTGATGCCCTCTTCTGGAGTGTCTGAAGTCAGCTACAGTGAACTTACATATAATAAATAAATAAATCTTAAAAAAAAAAAAAGAGAGAGAGAGAGAGAGACAGGGTTTCTCTGTGTAGCCTTGGCTGTCCTGAAACTCACTCTGTGACCAGGCTGGCCTCAAACTCACAGAAATCCACCTTCCTCTGCCTCCTAAGTGCTGGGATTAAAGGCCTGTGCTGGGACACGTGAGAAAGGAATGACTCTTTCTCACAATGAACAAGTCAAACTGGCTGTCTTCACGTGATAATTGGTCATTTAAAGCTGTCACTCTTGGTGTGTAATAATACTCTCTTCTTTTTAAAACTTATTTTTTTTTACATTTATTCATTCTTTATGGAGGAGGGGCATGCATGCCATGACACACACGTAAAAATCACAACCTGTGGGAACTGATTCTCTCCTTCCCCCAGATAGGAGTTCCAGGACTTGAACTCAAATCCTTAGAGTTGGTTGCAAGCACCTTTGCCCTCTGAGCCATCTTGCAGGCCCTTATTTGTTTTTAAATTAGTATACAAAGTGGTGGCCTTTATTGTGGTACTTCATACTTTGTTTCTGGTGATCCTCCTCTGGCATCTTCTTCCATCTTCCCTGACCCTTCCTTGGACCCTTCAGCCCCTCCAAAGTGTCCCCTTTCCGATCTTGTGTCACATGTATATTGTCGTCGCCTTTCTCCCTCTTCCTTCCTTCCTTCCTTAATACCTCTCTCTTCTTTTCATGGCTTTGTATACACATAGGTAACAATTCAAATATAGGATTTACAGATGAGAGAATATACAGTACTCCCCTCTCTGAGTCTGAGTCACTTCATTTAGTAAAACTGCGTGTCTACCTATTTTCCGGAAAATGTCATTATTTTATCTTCTTGCTTCTGAGAAGAATTCCACTGTGTCTGTGCACCACATTCCCATTGTCCAGTCTGTAGATGAACTTCTAGGCTGGGTCTGAAAGATCCCCTAAGGGAGCCCCCCGCTCCAGACTCGGGAAGGACGTGCACCCAGTAGGATGCTGAGACCAACTTGCTGTAAACACACGAGGAAGTTTATTGAAGACAGGACAAGACAAGAGCTCAGGCNAGCATGCTGGGGTCGAAACTCATACGCCACGCAGGGGTAGAGGAGTTTGACCCTGACCTGAATTTTTACAGAGCTTATAAAGGAGAAAACCACAAACTAGGGGGAGAAAAGGGGAGGGAAAAGGGGAATTCTAAAATCATAGACTGCCCACACAGTTAGGTCATATGCTAGTCATGTGTAGGCAACACACCCAGGGCTTTGTGACATTGTGGTTAGGGTGGTGACATTCCACAGGGGCGTTGGATCATCGTGACCGGGGGGCTTTGGGACATTGTGATTGTTCCAGGAAACTTTCCGCTCAAGAATGCTCCAGGAACCATTGTGCAGCAAGGGAGGGTGAAAAGTTCATGTTCTCACAGACCCCACTTCTTCTTTTGGGTAGCTAGGCAGCTTATTAATTTTTAGCCCTTCAGGTCCATCTCATGACTCTTATGAACAATGCAGTAATAGGCACAGATGTGCAAGTCTCCCTGTAGTAGGAGTTAGGCTCCTTTGGGTTGGCGCTCAGTTGATACTTCCTCCCGACCCAACCTAGAATCCGCGGGCATGGCTAGAAACCACTGATGCTGGATCAGGTGATGGAGCGAGCCAATGAGAAAGAGACAGCGCCACATCTGGCTACTTGAGCCAATGAGGTGCTGGGAGGGGGGTATAAAGGTTTGCCCACTTCCTTTCACGTGTGTCCTTGACGCTGCATCATCTTACTTCTGTCCCTAAGTGTCTTGGTCCGGCTCACAAGCAACTCCTGAGTCATAGAGGTTTTACTTTAAAGTTCTTTTTACAGA
The DNA here is from genome assembly GCF_900095145.1 of Mus pahari. Classification (NCBI taxonomy): domain Eukaryota; kingdom Metazoa; phylum Chordata; class Mammalia; order Rodentia; family Muridae; genus Mus; species Mus pahari. Next base: position 64,982,371 of record NC_034606.1, on the reverse strand, counting down.
TTTTTCTAAAATTAAAATCACAGTGTGTGTGTGTGTGTGTGTGTGTGTGTGTGTGTGTGTGTGTGTGTGTGTAAGTCTGAGGCCAGCGTCCGTATGTGCATCCCAGGGAGTGATTTCAGGTTAGGCTTGGTATGAAGCACTTTTATCAGCCGAGCCATTGCTCCTGCGTTTGGTTTTGTTGAGAAATCTCCATATTGACTCCCGTAGTTGTCTGAACCGGTTTCTACTTCTCCCGCCAGAGGGATCCTCTTTCCCTTCGAACATTTGTTGACATTTTTTTTTTCTTAACGATAGCTATTATGACTGGGATAACATGGGCTCTCAAAGCCGTTTTAATTCCCATTTCCTGATGGTGAAGCGAGTTGAACTGAGACTGAACCGTTGCTGCTCCTGCAGAGGTTCCCAGAACCTGCGTGGCGGCTCACAACCGGCCACTCGGTTCCCGGGAATCCAGTATCCTCTCTGGTCCCTGCGGGCTCACGCACACAGGGTGCGCATGCGTGCATGCAAATAAAACGTTCATATACGTAAAAATAGCTCTTAAAATTGAATTTTTCTTAATGAATCTTTCTTTTTAAAAATCTAGAGAAAATTGAGCTTTTAAAAATTTTTTTTACCCTTTTGTTTTGTTTTGTGTTTTAGACATGATTAAGGAAAACATTCCTTCTAGGCTAGGAACGAGGCCTCTATCTAGTAACAAAAGTTCAGAAACTGGGAATGGGCAATTTATTGTAGGTGCAAGGACAGAAAATAAGTGATGGGCTAGTTTATTCATACAAGACCTCAAAATCATGAGACACAAGGCAGATGGTTTGTCTCTTGACAAAACTGTGCTAACTTATGAAAATTATTGCTTTAAACTTATAATGAACTTATGGGGGGGGGTGGCTAGAATCCAGACAATGAATGCTTAGGTACTCGTCGTAATGGAAAGACAAGCAAACAATTCTGCTGTAACTCTTTAAGCCGTATTGACCTATGACATGACCTATAACCTTAAACTTACTATGAACTTATGGAATGTAAAAATGCTTAGAAAACCATGTGATCAATCACCTGGAGAAGCTATGAAAACTAAGAACACCAATAAATTGGTGGTGTAGCTTCTTCATCCAGGATGCGTGTGTCACTGTGTTCCTGACTCCCTCCCTCCTCTCCTCCCCCCTCCCCTCCCCTCTTTTCTTTTCTTTTCTTTTCTTTTCTTTTCTTTTCTTTTCTTTTCTTTCTTTTCTTTTTTTTCTTTTCTTTTCTCTCTGACCCACAAAGAGTTAACAATCTCTGAGCCTCTTGCCTGGCCAGTGAGGGGTCCCTGAGTCAAAGAGAAAAGAGCCCAGGTAACTAAGTTCCTTTTCCCCTCTGCTTTCAGCTGGAGCCACAGCCTTTGGCCCTAGTCACCATACCTCTCTCTGCCTTTCACCAGGACCGTGAATGTCTGGAGGCACCTCAGCTTTCCAGGAAGCCTCAACTATCAGTGGCTTTCTGAACCAGAGCTAAACATAAGCCTGTCGGGATGATGCAAACCTGTAACCCCTGACCTCCAAAATGGAAGCAGGAGGCGCAGAGTACAAAGCTAGCCTGTGCTACATGAAACCCTGACAAGAAAGAAAAGGATGGGAAAACTCAGAAAATATTTTAAAAACCCTCCTTTGTTTAATTTGCTTAATCTAGTATCTATCTATCTATCTATCAATCATCTGTCTTGGTGTTTTGAAACAGGGTTTCTCTGTGTAGCCCTGACTCTCCTGGAATTCACTCTGTAGACCAGGCTGGTCTTTGAGATCTGCTGAGTACCAGAGTGTTGATGTTAAAAGTGTGCACCACCACCTTCCGAGTTAAAAGATGTGTTTACTCTTATATGCAAGAGAGTTTTGCCTGCCAGTGTGCCTGGTGCCCGAGGTAGTCAGAAAGCGTTGGATCACCTAGAACTGGAATTACAGGTGGTTGTGAGCCATCCTGCAGGTTCTAGGAACTGTCTTCTGTAAGAACAGCCAGTGCTCTTAACTGCTGAGCCATCTCTCCATCCCCTGGTTTTTTAAACAGGACTTCAGTATAAACTCCAGGCTTGCTGCAACCTAAAAGCAATGCTTTTGCCTCGGCCTCCTGGATGCTGGTGTCACGGCGGAGTACCACCAGGCCTGGCAAGTCTGTTTCCTCTGAGTGATTTGCTGCTAATCATGTTCTCATTACCCATGTGCAACTATTTTCTTATTTTGTATATCACCTTGCATTTTAAGTAACATTGGTGTGGCTTAAATAGGTTTGCCCCCACCCATAGATACACGTGGGGCATACCTGCATACTTCCATGCTTCCCACAGTGATGAGAATGGACTGAACCTCTGCAACTGTGAGCCAGCCCCAATTAAATGTTGCCCTTTATAAGAGTTGCCTTGGTCATGGTGTCTGTCTTAGTCAGGGTTTCTATTCCTGCACAAACGTCATGACCAAGAAGCAAGTTGGGGAGGGAAGGGTTTATTTGGCTTACATTTCCATACTGCTGTTGATCACCAAAGGATGCAGGACTGGAACTCAAGCAGGTCAGGAAGCAGGAGTTGATGCAGAGGCCATGGAAGGATGTTCTTTACTGGCTTGCCTCCACTGGCTTGCTCAGCCTGCTCTCTTATAGAACCAAGACTACCAGCCCAGAGATGGCACCACACACAAGGGGCCCTCCCCCCNNNCTGCTTGTGGACGTTGTACATCGTGGTGCGCACTAGGCTCCGCACCACGATGTACAACGTCCACAAGCAGTTAACACCAAATGGATCTTCTGGCCCAAAGTTCCAAAGTCCTTCCACAGTCCTCCTCAAAACATGGTCAGGTTGTCACAGGAATACCCCACTCCTGGTGTACCAATTTGTCTTAGTCAGGGTTTCTATTCCTGCACAAACGTCATGACCAAGAAGCAAGTTGGGGAGGGAAGGGTTTATTTGGCTTACATTTCCATACTGCTGTTGATCACCAAAGGATGCAGGACTGGAACTCAANCAGGTCAGNAAGCAGGAGCTGATGCAGAAGCCATGGAGGGATGTTCTTTACTGGCTTGCTTCCCCTGGCTTGCTCAGTCCACTCTCTTATAGAACCCAAGACTACCAGCCCAGAGATGGCACCACACACAAGGGGCCCTCCCTCCTTGATCACTAATTGAGAAAATACCTTACAGCTGGATCTCATGGAGGCACTTCCCCAACTGAAGCTCCTTTCTCTGTGATAACTCCAGCCTGTGTCAAGTTGACACAGAACTAACCAGCACAGTGTCTCTTCACAGCAATAGAACCCTAACTAAGGCAATTGCTTTTAAAAATCATATATCATATTGTTTAGAGATTAGTTGAACCAATATTTTATTTGTAAATTTTTAAATTTTGGAACTCGCTCTGTAGACCAGGGTCACCTCAAACCTGCCTCTGCCTCCCAAATGCTGAAATTAAAGGCATGCACCAACACCATTGGTCTTAAACTTTTTTTTTTAAAAAAGGACAGTTTTGCGGGATGGGGGTAAACACCTTTGATCCCAACACTCGGAAGGCAGAGGCAGGCAAATCTCTGAGTTTGAGTCCAGCTTAGTCTGCAGAGTCAGTTCCCAGACCTCCAAAGCTACACAGAGAAACCCTCTTGAAAAATAAATAAATAGACAGTTTTGGGGGGGAGTCAGTTCTCCTAGCTCTACTGTGGATTCTGGGACTAAAACTCGGGTCGTGACACTTGCGTGACAAGTACTGTCACCACTGAGCCAACTTGATGACTCTATATTTTTTAAAGTTTTATATCACGTTTACCAACTTTAAGAAATCCCAAGAGCTCAGGAATAGTTTGGTGGTAGAGTGCTTGCCAAGGATGAACAAGCTGCCAGATTCAGACCCCAGTACCACAAAAGCAACAACAAAAATCAATATTTTTTTTGACAGTGTCCTGCATGCACTGTAGCTCAGGGTGGTCTTGAACTCAGGATGCGCTCGTCTCAGCTCCTAGTGTGCCAGGATGTCAGGTGCATGCCACTCTGCCTAGCTACCATGGTTTCACTTTGATTACTCAATGTTTTTAGGCCTTAAAGGAAATTGTGACCAGTTGATTTTTTTTTTTAATATATTTCATTTTATTTTTTGAGGAGAAACAATCTTTTGAGCCAGGGTATAGCTCAGCTGTACAGAGCTTGTCTAGCATGCACCAAACTCTGGGCTTGACAAAAGAAAACCCTCGAGAGACCAGTTCACGCTGGAGAGCATTCGGGCTGCAGAAGAAAACCCCTCAACAGGCAGCCACCGGCCCAGAAATATGCAAATAAAAACAGGATTAAACGTTTGATAGTTTTTATATTTTTCTTTTTATTTATTTTATGGGTGTGTTCCTTGGGTGTACGTCTGTGTACCGTGTGCACGCACTGTCGGAGGAAGCCAAAGAAGGCATCCGATCCCCTGAAACCAGAGTTACAGGTGGTTGTGCTAAGACTCAAACCCAGGTCCTCTCGGGGAGCAGGCAGTACCTGTTGGCCTCGCCAGACCTGTCTGAAGGTTTGATCATACTTACCCAGATATGAGCCAGCAGGTTTGCAACATGGGCCTGTATCCCTGCATCACATCTTCAGTGCCGCACACACCAGTCAGGCATTAACACCACCAATCCCTATTTCCGTCTCGTTCCCCTGGGAGACTAAGTACTCCGTAACCTTCCTGCGATCTTGAATTCCACTTTCCTTTCCAGCTTTACTGTTAAATGCCTGGCTTCTCTGTTTGTGTGGAAACTGAATACCCCTTAAGAAGGCAAGCTCCTTGCTCTATTTACATATTTGCTCACTTGCTTGTTTGCATTTGAACAAGCAGAAAATGAAGAGGAAAGACCGCCCTCCGCAGCAGAGAAGGACAGGCTGAGAGGCAGTGGCCTTGGTTCACGTATGCTGGCGTGACTGCCAGTGTTCTAAAATGACTTTAAAATCCCCTCAATTCACTGCAGGGGGAACTGAGGCTTCGGATAAGAGGAGCAACTGTAGAGTAGTTAGAGTCTGCAATAGTCTAGGACACAGGAAGGCTGAGGAGCTGTTAGTGAACTGCACCTCTCAGTGTCAGTGGAGGTGTTTCTAGACAAGGACGGACCAAAATAGGTTAAGGTTTGCTATGAGCGTGGGCAGTGAAACCCAGTAAGTCTGTGGCACCCGTGTAAAAAGTTGGGCGTGGCTATGCATGCCTGAGACCCGGTGCTGTGGACTTTAAGGACAAGAGAATGCCAGCCAATCCCGGTCAATGAGGGAGGGACTGTCTCAAGGAAATAAGGCAAGAGGGCTATAAAGCTGGAAACCCACATTCTCCTCCATTCTCTGCCTGTGTACACACACACACATACGCCACACAAACACCCCCTCCCTCCCTTTCTCCCTCTCCCTCTCTGTCTGTCTCTGTCTCTGTCTCTGTCTCTGTCTCTCTCTCTCTCTCTCTCTCTCTCACACACACACACACACACACACACACCAGCTAAGGTCATAGCTCTGTGACAAGCAACCTTACACATCACGACTGGGAGCTTTTCTTCTCCGATGGAGCCCATGCTGGTTCAGGCTACTGTCCTTAAGGGTTAGCAGAGGAGCCGAAGAGGACAGGGAAACTGAACTGCCTCTGGATTAGCTGCAGTTGGGTTCTGGATCTGATCTGACTCAAACGCACTTACTGGCTTTCTTTCCCCCAGTGATAAGGAGATCACTGTCAGGCCACCGCATGCAGTAGCAAAATGTTATCATCTAGAGATACTGTAATCAGGTAGATACTTTGGCCAAGTTACAAAGAGCCAGCTTTGTGGTAAGCAGGCATTTCCTGCCATGGGACATTTCTAAACAAGGAATATAATGAGCTTCCACCCTAAAGAGAAGATCCTGTTGTGCATATACATATTGTATATAAATACATATAACACATGTATGTACTTACACAGGTAAGTGTATCTATGTATGTATAGATATATGCACAAATACAAATTTTTTTTATTTGTTTGTTTTGAATCGGGGCCTCTCAGCATAGCTGGCCTGGAACTCACTCTGTAGATCAGGCTGGCCTGGAACTCACTCTGTAGATCAGGCTGGCCTCCAACTCAGAGATCCAGCTGCCTCTGCCTCCGCCTCTAATTAAAGGTGTGAGCCACCACCACCCAGCTACACCTGTTGGAGAGGGAGGGTGGGGGGGGGAGAGTTTTGTTTTTTAATTTATTTATTATTATATCTAAGTACACTGTAGCTGTCTTCAGACACACCAGAAGAGGGCATCAGATCTCATTACAGATGGTTGTGAGCCACCATGGGGTTTCTGGATTTGAACTCAGGACCTCTGGAAGAGCAGTCAGTGCTCTCAACCACTGAGCCATCTCTCAAGGCCTGCTGGGTAAGGGATTCTGAAACCTCAAAGTCCAGCCCCAAGCAATGCACATCTTCCACCAAGGACACACCTACTCCAACAAGGCCAGACCCCCTAGTCCTTCCAACAGTTCAACTGGGAGCTAAGCACGCCTGTGTAGACCATTTCCACTCCCTGGCCAACATAGACTTGTAGCCATCTCATGATGCAAAATGCATTTAATCTAGTTTCAAAAGCTCCCCATAGCTTTTCAGTCTCAAGACTGCTTAAAAGTCCAATGTCTCTTCTGAGACTCAGCTAAAGAGCAGATTACATACTTCCAACATACAATAACACAGAATATATTCGTTACCATTCCAAAAGAAAGTAAAAGGAGACCAAAAATCAGCAGCGCAAACTGCATCTCCATGTTCTATATCAAAATAATACACTTTTTGGAGACAGGGCCTCTCTACATAGCCCTGGCAGTTCTGGATTGCTCTATAAAGACCAGGCTGGTCTTGAACTCAGAGATCTGCCTGCCTTTGCCTCCCAAAGTGCTGGGATTGAGGGCATGCACTATTTTATCTGACCTGTAAGAAACAATTGCTCCTTGGGTCACTGTGACTGTCATCTGGTGTGGGGACATGGTCTTATTCAACCACGGAACAGCCATGTTGGGACACAGTGTCACTGCTACAGGCACAGCCATTTGTTCACTTGCTCTTCAGCAGTTCTCATGGTTAATAGTGTTAGTAATATTAAATATGAGTCTTTGCTGTCAAATATTATAAAACTTGTGTTTAGGGCAAAGAACTCAAACCTTCTTTCTTACCTCATAAGACTTTTGTGCACATGTTATAATCCCCATTACCTGGTAAAATCTTTGTTTACACAACAGACCCTGCTGCATTCCGGGAACTCAATGACCTGGGTCTGCGATCTTCTTTCTCTGTCTTCAATTCCTGTGCACCAGTCCTTTTAAGACTAGACTAGGGCTGGAGAGATGGCTCAGCAGTTAAGAGCACTGACTGCTCTTCTAGAGGTCCTGAGTTCAATTCCCAGCAACCACACGGTGGCTCACAACCATCTGTAATGAGATCTGATGCCCTCTTCTGCTGTGTTTCTAGACAGCAACAGTGTACTCATATATAATAAATAAATCTTTAAGAGTTCGAGGCCAGCCTGGTCTACAGAGTGAGTTCCAGGACAGCCAGGGCTATGCAGAGAAACCCTGTCTTAAAAAAAAAAAATCTTCAAAAAAAAAAAAAAAAAGAGTAGACTAATAAAACTGTGAAGTCTTATCCTAGTCAATGTGGAAAAGACACAGTTACCATGTGCTAGAATAAAAACCAAGTGCATTTCTTGTCTCTGTAAAAACCTCCTAGATCCCCGGTTCTCAACCTCCCTAACGCTGCGACCCTTTAACACACTTCCTCACGCTGTGGTGACCCCAGCCATAAGATTACTTCGTTGCTACTTCATAACAGAAATTTTGCTACTGTTATGAACTGTCATGTAAATATCTATGTTTTCCAACCTCTGTGAAAGGGTTGTTGGATCCCCAAAGGGGTCATGACCCAAAGGTTGAAAATCCCTGCCCTGGATCAAGAGTGAAGTTTTGCCTGCCATGGTGGTGTGGGCCTTTAAACCCAGAACTCAGGAGACGGAGGGAGGCAGATCGCTGTGAGTTTGAGGCCAGCCTCGTCTATTTAGTCTACTCAGGAGTTTGAGGAGAGCTGGGGATACACACTGAAACCCTGTCTCAACAAAACCAAAATAAGCAAATAAATACAATAGAGTACTCTGCAACACATGCACTGAGATTGTAAGGCTATGCAAGGAAAAAGCGGTCTTTACCCAAATTCATAAAATGTAGTTTTATTGAGATTTTATTTTTATTTTTAAATTATGTATATAGCCTGTGTGTGCACACACACGTGTGTGTGTGTGTGTGTGTGTAAGTGGCACAAGCATATGTGTGCATATGTGTGTTCCTGTGTGTATGGAAGCCAGAGAACAGCCCCAGGTGTCACTCCTCAAAAGCCATCTGTGGTGGTTTGAGTCCTGGTCCCCAGTTGGCACAGCACAGCTGAGGGGCAGGTTCGGAACTTGCCTCTTTCCCATCTGCTCTGCCTTTGGGATTGCAGCTGAGGACGTACGTGAGTGCCTTGCTCCACGCCGCAGCTTCCAGCCTGGTGCTCACTGCTTTCCCTCACAACGGACAGACGGACGGACAGACGCTTACTCACAGAGTGTGCTTCTTTCATCCCAGCTTTCGGGAGGCTGAGGCAGGGGGATCTCTGTGAGCGTCTCTCCTCTCCCTGTGGCCCAGCAGTTTCTGGTACAGAGGAGATGCACTTTCATTTGGGGGAAGGCGGCTTTTTACACTTGGTTCATATCTTGTGGCTCACAACCCTGTGCCCATCACTCCGTGAACTCTGACCTTCACTCCGCTCTGCACTCGGGCGAAGAGAAACTCAGTAGGTGGAGACCTTCTGTCATTAAGGTAAACAAAACAGTGTGGTTTAAATTCCTAAAACTGACATCTGACTAGCCAGAAGTTTTAGCTTTAAAATAACCTAAAGGGCTAGTGATAACTTTATGCTTTTTCTTTGGATTCGACTGGATAGGTATTACTTAACACACACACACACACGCACACACACACACACACACACACACACACACACACACACATATAAGATTTGTCTGCTGATAGAACCTGGAATATAAGGGAAGTGTGGCAGTTCATATTTGTGTTCTCTAATAATATCTTTTGTAGGGCTGGAAGTGTAGTTAGGACGGTAGTGTTTGACTATCCCACAAAGCCCTGAGTTCATCCCAAACCCTATAAACTGGGTGTGTTGGTTACACACCTGTAATCCCAACACTGGGAGGAGGAGGTGGCGGCGGCGGCGGGAGGATCAGAAATTCAAGGTTGTCCTTGGCTACATCGTGACACTGAGGACAACTGAGGACACTACATGTTAAAATACCTTCTTTTTTTCTATTTTCCTCAAAAACCCCAGAGCCTCCATAGAGAAGACTGACAGTGTGTCCCACAAGCTCTGGGACAGAGACCCGACAGTGTGACTTACAGAAAGGAGAGCTAAGCATCGTCTGGCAGGGGTGGGAACTTCCAGGGGAAGGGGGCTCAGTTGGCAGCTCTGCCCAGTTTAAACTGGAGATTACCTGACATGTCCCAGGGGGATGGAGCCTGGGGGAACAGTGAGCCTCTTTTCCAGTCAGAGCTAGTAACTTGGAGTTTGCTGTGAGCTCATTGAGTTTGACAGGCTATCGCCAGGCAGGCTAGTCATCTACCCAGATGTGTGTTGTGTGTGTGCCCGTGGAGGCCAGAGGTCAATGTCGGGTCTCTTCCTCAGTTTCTCTCCACTTGATCAGTTTCGTTTTGTTTTGTTTTCGAGACCGGATCTCTCCATGTGGTCCTGGCTTGTCCTAGAACTCAATTTGTAAACCAGCTGGCCTCAGATTCAGAGATCCACCTGCCTCTGCTGGGATTAAAGGTTTGCCCCAAAGCATGGCTAGAGTTTATTTTTGCCTGTTACTGTTGGGCACCCTGCAGCTTCTGAGCCTCGCCGCGTGACTCTTTACCACCCTTCTTATTCTGAGCATCTCGGCTTCTCCCTCCATCTTTCTGGAGGAAGAAAATAGGCCTGTGAACGAGGCCCCAGGTTTGTAGCCTTCTGAAGGGCCTGGAAAGAAGCAGGTGGAAAAGATGGATGAGGCGAGGGGATCATCCGGAATGAAGGAAGGGAGTCGCTGGGAGTGATCTGCAAAGGAATGAGGGCCAAGGTGACACTCTGCCCTTAATTCCAAGGACCTACAGAGGCTATCAGACACCTGTTTGTCATGAAGAAAACAATGTCCCTGGAGGCTGCTTGCAGGTGGCTGCTGAAGTGACCACAGCCAACCCGGAGCATCATTATCGTTTGTATGCTAAACTGTACACCCTCCGGGTGGTTAAGGCTGAAAGAACCATAAAGGTTGTGAAATGGTGGCTGCTGAATTCCCAGAAAAAAAAATTATTCCTCCAGCCATTAGCACATCAACCTCCCCTCGTTCTTTACTCTAGGAAATCTCCAGGCCCCAAGAGCTGAGACATGGACCTACAGCTAAGTCCACTAGTTACCAGCTAAGTCCACTAAACAAGAAATTAAAGTCCCCATCACGGCTCAGTGGGTGGTGGTTGGCCATGTTTCTGATTCCACAGTTCAAGAAAAGTGGCACAGTTTGGAGCAAACACCGGTAAGAGATGACAGAAGGAGGTTTGATTCTGAATGACCAAAGTGCAGGAAGCAGTCTTCAATGTCAATCACTGTAATTTTTCCCCTTTAGTTATGTGTGTGTCTATATGCCACAAGGACACAAGAGGTACAGATGGTTGTGAACTGCCCGGCACGGGTGATGGAAACCGAACCCGGGTTCTCTGGAAGGACTGTAACTGCCACGAACCGTTAGCCATCCCTGAAACCCCCTGTGGTTATAATCTTTACCACCAAGTCTTGATGATTTTGTCTGTTCCTTTCTCCTCTGGAGCTTAGGACTGAACCTGTGACTTTTTCACTCAGTGGCCAAACCGAATCTCCAGCCCATCCCTGGGTTTTTACTGACAGAACCTTACAGAGTAGGCAATTGAGGTGGACATTGTTATCTTAGTGCACACTGTTCATAGACATTGTCTCAGTATTTATACCCTGAAAATTAACTGGTAATCCTAGGATAGATCCTGTGACCGGTAAGAAGGTAGAATAATCTAGAACAACTGAAGATGTGGAAGAACTAACCAGGCCGATGACAGGGAGCATTGGCTTGTCTATATCAGCCGAGAGGAGGGAATTCCCTTGAGAAAATGCCTTCATAAGACTGTAGGCAGGCCTGGAGGGCATTTTCTTTCTTCCTTGTTTTTCTTTGTTTTGTTTTGAGATAGGTTTTCTCTGTGTAGCCTTTACTGTCCTGGAACTCACTCTGAAGACCAGGCTACCCT
>NC_034606.1:64968872-64970893 GCF_900095145.1 Mus pahari | reverse complement strand
GCCTCTGCCTCTGCCTCTGCCTCTGCCTCTGCCTCTGCCTCTGCCTCTGCCTCTGCCTCTGCCTCTGCCTCTGCCTCTGCCTCTGCCTCTGCCCAGTGGTAGTTCTGAGTTCAAAAGAAAGCAGGCTGAGCAAGCCACGAAGAGCAAGCCACTAAGCAGCACCCCTCCACAGCCTCTACGTCAGTTCCTGCCTCCCATTTCCTGCCTGGGTTGAGTTCGTTGACTTCTCTCAATGGACTGATTCAGAATATGTAAGCCAAATAAACCCTTTCCTCCTCAGACCAGGTTGCTTTTGGTCATGGTGTTTCATTACAGCAATAGTGACCCTCACCAAGACAGATGGCGCAGCAGGTAACCGTGCTTGCCACAAAGCTGCTGCTCAGAGCTGTCTTCTGAATATGCCATGTGCCACTGTGTATGCACACACCGCTCAAATAAATAAAAAGTGTACTGATTAAAAAATAATGACTCAAACCTTTCAGAAGTCAGTGTATACAAAGGAGGAGTGTGTCACCGGGGAAGAGTCCTGCTGGATACAGGCAGTTACAGGAACTGTGAGGACTCAGTAAGTGAGGGCATGTCTCTTGCCCTCTGACTTCTCCCGCCTCTTTCCACCGTGCAGACATGTGCACCACCCTAAGCTTCCCCTCTCCCAGGCAATGTAACCTTTGCTAAGGTTTGAGATCAGAGGAATTTTTACTTTGTGTAGTGTTTGGCATTAAATAAGGGGACCTTTACCCAGCATCAGCAGGAACCACCCTTGGGAGCCACTTAGTGCTGCCTGTCACGTCCACGGCAATCAGAACAAAGGGTCAGAGTTCAGGAACCTCTTTGAGGGACGTTCTCCTGAGTGAGCCCGTGTTGGCCCCATCCTCAGTCTTCTGGTGCAAGGCAGGTTACACTGAGCTGCTCTTGGGGGATTTAGTTTCTATAGGAGACAGGAAGCCCCTGCCTCAAAACACTCTCCACACAGGAACAGACATACACAGCAAGATTCCTAAACCTGGCTAAGGGGAATCAGGATTTTTTTATTTTTATTTTTCTGTGCTGAAGATTAAATGCAAGGCTTTGCACATTGAGCAACATTCTAAGTCTAAAAATAGCTCAAGGGCTTTACAGTTCTGCCCGTTGGGAAAACATTGCTTCATCTGGTGATGGTGGCGCATGCCTTTAGTCCTAGAGGCAAAAGAAGGTTGATAGTTCAAAGCCATGCTCAGCCACATTTGTAAAACTGTCTCAAAAACAAAATAATACAAACATCCCATTGCTTCAGGGTAGTAAAACATGTGTGAATGTATTCCCACTAAATGTCAATATGTATGCTAACAGATGTACATATTTGATTCCAGAAGTTTCCCACCCTGTCCTACCGTCTGCCTGCCTGTCTGCCTGCCTGCCTTCTTTCCTTCCTTTTCTTCCTTCCTTTCTTTCTTCCTTCCTTTCTTTCTTTCTTCTTTTCTTTCTTTCTTTCTTTCTTTCTTTCTTTCTTTCTTTCTTTCTTCTTTTCTTTCTTTCTTTCTTTCTTTCTTTCTTCCTTCCTTCCTTCCTTTCTTTCTTCCTTCCTTTCTTTCTTCTTTTCTTTCTTTCTTTCTTTCTTTCTTTCTTTCTTTCTTTCTTTCTTTCTTTCTTTCTTTCTTTCTTTCTTTCTTTCTTTCTTTCTTGAGACTGAGTGTACTGGCTGGTTTTATGTCAACTGGACACAGACTAGAGTCAAAGAGGAAGGAGCCTCCATTGAGGAAACGCCTCCATGAGATCCAGCTGTAAGGCATTTTCTCAATTAGTGATTGATGGGGGAGAGCCCAACGCTTTGTGGGCGGTGCCATCCCTGGGCAGGTGGTCTTGGGTTCTAGAATAAAGCAGGCTGAGCAAGCCAGGAAGCAGCGCCCTCCGCAGCCTCTGCATCAGCGCCTGCCTCCAACTTGCTGCTTCTTCTTCTTCTTCTTCTTCTTCTTCTTCTTCTTCTTCTTCTTCTTCTTCTTCTTCTTCTTCTTCTTCTTCTTCTTCTTCTTCTTCTTCCTCTT
>NC_034606.1:64962961-64968812 GCF_900095145.1 Mus pahari | reverse complement strand
CTTCTTCTTCTTCTTCTTCTTCTTCTTCTTCTTCTTCTTCTTCTTCTTCTTCCTCTTCCTCTTCCTCTTCCTCTTCCTCTTCTTCTTCTTCTTCTTCTTCTTCTTCTTTTTGGAGGGGAGGGGCTTCTCTGTGTAGCACTCGCTGTCCTGGAACTCTCTTTGTAGACCAGGCTGGCCTTCAAACTCACAGAGATCCGCCTGCCTCTGCCTCCTGAGTGCTGGGATTAAAGGCGGGCGCCACCGATGCCCAGTTTGTTCTCAAGTTTCTCACTTGCTGTTCCCACTGCCTGCAGCTTCTCTCACAGATTAGGTGTTCCTATCAGCCAGACCCGTGCTTCCAAACCACTGACCAAGACAGGGGGATGCTTGCCTCAAAAGCACAGGAACCCGAGTTTGATCACCAGCCCCCTGTGAGAGCAGGGCATGGTGCTCATTCCCAACGCCCTGGAATGAAGACAGCCCGCTGGCCAGTCAGTCTAGCTGAACTGGCGAGCTCCAAGTTCAGAGAGAGACGCTGCCTCACAAAATAATATAGTGACGCTGGGTGTGGCGATACATAGCTTTAGTTCCAGCGTTTGGGAGGCAGAGGCAGGTGGATCTCCATGAGTTCAAGGTGAGCCTAACCTAGGGATTTCTAGGACAGCCAAGTCAGGGCTGGACAGAAAAAATCCTGCCCCTCCCACCCATACCTACACACAGAAAAATTTAAACACGTATGTATACATACATATTACAGAGAGTAATGGAGGGAGACACCAGACCTTTGGCTTCCACATGCACACATGTGCACCACCCCACATCCGCACACACATGAACATATATGTACACACAGAAGTTAGAGAGGTCTTCCCTTTGCTGACCCCCCGTGATGGCTGTTCTAGGTTGTCAGCTTGACTATACCTGGAATTATTGAAAAATCTCAAAAGGGAGGGCGGACCAGCGAGGGCTTTTTGCTTAGTTTGAAGTAGGAAGATCTGATCCCCACATGCTTGTGTCTATTCTCTGGGTCTTGAGACAGGATGGCACACCTTCAGTCAGAACCACACTCTGCCTCTTTGCTCTCTCCTTGCTGCTAAGCCCATTCCTTCACTGGCATTAGAGCCTCCTTCTTTGGGATTTCAATGTAAACTGAAGACCAGGTGGGACATCCAGTCTCGAGGACAGAGCAACTTCTGGATTCTTGGACTTTCCATTCACATCCAACCATTGTTGGATTAGCTGGACTGTAGCCAGTGAGTAATTCTAATAAATCCTCTTCTATATGTATAGAGAGATTCTAACTTATAGAGTTCTGTCATTCTGGGGAACCCTGACTAATACACCTCCCTTTTAAATTATTCTACATTTATGTGTGTGCATGTGGGCGTGTGTGGTCACTTGTGTCACATGCCATAGTGAGCATGGAGGTTGGAGGACAACTTGTGAGAGCCAGTTCTCTTCCAGCTGTGAGTCCTGAGGGTCCAACCTAGGCTCTCAGGTCTGGCAATGGCACCTTTACCTACTGAACATCTCACTGGCCCCAGTTTCTCTGTGAAGCTCCAATGTGTACACTGGCTGGGCTAGCACTCCCCACGTAGCCCAGGTGGCCTCAAACTCATAGGCATCCACCTGCCTCCTCCTCCCAAGGGCAGGGATTAAAGGCCATGTCTTTCTAAAATAGCCCTTTTCAGCATTAAGCACCTCGACATTCTGAATCTCTGTTAAGTCTCTTTGAGAAGACTCCGAAGGTCTCAGCTCAGTCTGGGTGACTGTTCTATGTCCAGGGATCACTTTGTGTCCCCAGTACCCCTAGTAATCGTTTTTGGTTTAGGATTTGGTTTGTCACCCAAGGGAGGCGTCTCCAGACTGGGGTTGGAGTTGTAGGAGTTGCAATACTCTCTCTGTGCTGTCCTGAGAGAAAGAGCCAGCCTAGAGCAGGCGATGGACTGTCTGCTCCCCTAGGGGAGCTGGCCTAAGAATAAAACCGTGCTGGTTCTGAAGCAGAAATGCAAGCTGACAGTTGTCCACAGGGAGGGTGGTTTAAGGATGGTGTCTGGGCCCCTAGGTAAGCCCTACCCTAAACTCACTCCATCTTTGTTTCCCAATCCTGTGCGTGACTCAGGTCCTTTCCAGCACAACCAGTATGAACTGGATTTCTGCTGCGGACAATCAAATCAGAAATAAACAGTAAAGAGGTCCAGGCAGAAGAAGCTAGTCTGGACTCCACAGGGAGGCCGTGTCTTTAAAACCCAAACTCACACACTTTTAGTCCCAGCACTCAGGAGGAAGATCTCTGAGTTCGAGGCCAGCCTGGTCTACAAAGCAAGTGCCAGGGCAGCCAGGGCTACACAGAGAAACCTTGTCTTGAAAAACGAAAACCAGACAGACAGACAGACCCCCCCCCAAGACATTTGTACCATTTGTAGTCAGTTTTTTACCTGTTTACTTGGAATCTGCAGGGTCGCAGCACTTTACAAAATATTCGTATACACACAGAATTTAGCTTTAACAAGATTATGAGTGATAACATAAATGTTTTAGGGGTCTTGCTTGTTTGTTTTGGGACAGGTTCTCCTATAGCCCATGGTTCAAACTCAGCATGTAGCTGAGGATGACTTTGAACTCTGAATATTTCTGCTTCTACTTCCCAAGTGCTGAGCCTGCAGCCACTGTATCCTTCCTTCCTCTCTCTCTCTCTCTCTCTCTCTCTCTCTCTCTCTCTCTCTCTCTCTCTCTCTCTCTCTCTCTCTCTCTCTCCCTCCCTCTCTCCAGAGAACTCATTATGTAGCTCAGGCTAGCCTGACTGTAGGATGCTTCTGCTTCAGCCTCCCTTTGGATTACAAGTGTAAGGATTCATACACTTACTTTTCATCCATTAAACTAAAAGCTTACAGAAATCACACATGTTCAATAGCATACAGCTAATAAATGACAAAGCAAGAACTCCATGTGCTTCTGTTGAGTCTGAGTCAGGCCTGAGGCCTATGTGAGTCTATGTGCCCAGAATCCAAAGACTGAGGCAGGGGGATCTCAAGTTCAAGGCCAACCTGGGCTGAACAGTGAGGCTATGGCTCAAAAATCAGCACCGCACTTGCCCTCAGCACTGTACCCCAACAGTGCACTCCAGCACTGTAACCCCAACACTGCACCCCAGTATTGCCTCCAGCACTCAGGAGAACCAGGACTGCACAGAGAAACCCATCTTGAGAAAAAAAGAAAAGGTAGCTTAAATGAACTCCAACTCCACTTATATACATCCATAACGAACCCAAGGTTCCGTAAGCAGCGCCTTCCTTCCTATCTGTGGCGTTTCCTGATGTTATCTTTTGATGTACTCTTATGTATTTAGGTAGTTAGCTACAGGTCTTGTTATATAGCTCAGGCTGCTCTCAAAGTTATCATCCTCCTCTCAGTTTCAAAAGTATTGTTATTACTGTCCCTTTGTTCTGCTTCTGTTTTTTTTGTTTTGTTTTGTTGTTTTTGGTTTTCTTGGCAGCTGCAGAAAACCTGCCCAGAGCTTTTTGAATGTCAGGCAAGCTGTCTATCAATAATACCCGTAGCACTCACAGAGCTGACATCAGAATAAATTGGTGCATTCCTGGGCTTCTGAGATGGCTCAGCCTAATGACCTGAGTTTTATCTTATCCCTGGATCCCAGGGTGGGAGGGAAGAACTGGCTCCCAGGGTTTCCTGTGACCTACACACATGTGCCATGACACACATGCTCCTACATGCACACACACACACACACACACACACACACACGATACATAGTTTTTAAAAGGTAAAAAATTAATAAGATAAAATAATTGTGTATACAGGTTTGAAGAAAACTATCACAGTTCACTTCCATACAATGTCAAATCTAACCTAAAATTTGATGTCATAATTACTGAGTACAATTGATATGCTGAGTATATTGTGAGAGATGACTTGTAGTGTACGATAACAATCCTTTGGAGGTTTTTCGGTTTGCTTTTGGTGTTTTGTGGTTGTTTTGTTTGGAGACAGGGGTCTCTCTACATAGCTCCGGCTGTCCAGGAACTCCCTATGTAGATTAGACTGCCTTTGAACCCACCTACCTGTTTCTGCCTCCCAAGTTCTGTACAGTAACAATCTTCAAAATATAATGGGTGTGTGTGTGTGTGGGGGGAAATCAGTGCCAACAGCAGGAGCATGGCCTGAGGAGAGCCAGACGTGCTTAGAAAACAGAAAACAACAGAGCTCAACTTGAATGAAGGATGTCCGTGGTGGGCCAGTGGAGACAAGGCGATTGCTGTGTTGTGGGAAATCTGGAGACGGTGTGGTGGCACATGCCGGTAACTCCAACTCTTAGGATTCTGGTGCAGGAGGATTGCAAACTTGAAGACAGCCTGAGCCAAATAGTGAGACCCTGTTCCCCAAAGCAGCATAAAATAACACCCCCACATTTTCAAGATATCGCATTCAACTATGAGCTCACACCCCTCCTTCTTCTGGAACTATCTAGAAGCCAGTAAACCTCTCTAAACTGTAAGGAGGTAAATTGATCAGAGAGACACTGCGGTCCTTAGGAGCCGTGTCCTCAACTTGACACTAGTTAGAGTTATCTGGAAAGAGGAGTCTCAGTTGAGAGAAGGCCTCCATCAGACTGCCTGTAGGCAAGTCTGTAGGGCATTTACATGATTAATAGTTGTGCGAAAAGGGCCACTGAACAAGCTGAGGAGCAAGCCTTTAGTCCTTCCAGGACCTTCCTCAATTATGGAGTGACCAGCGAGCTGGAAGCTGGAATGAACCCCTTCCTCCCCAAGCCGCTTTTGGTCACAGTGTTTTTATCTCTGCAAGTAGAGACCCTAAAGCCATAAAGGTCAAGTAAGGAGGTAACAGTGGAAGCAGAAGAGAAAACTGGCCCGGGGAAGACAGAATGTCACTGTCGGCGTTATTTGGTGTGAGGGAGGATGAGAGAAATAACATAGATAATAAGTCTGTGAGAAATAACAGGCTTGACAGAGACTGGAGATCTGGGGAAATGCCAAGAACCTGCTGGTTTGTGTGCAGACGACCATCCGGGGCCTGCCAGTGTTGACTGCAGCTGGAGCTCTGGAGAGGAAATGATGGCCATGGGCCATTGCATTGCCTAGAGAACAGCTGCAGAGTGACATTCTGGAGTCACTAGACAGATGTGAAGTGGAGCTGTGGTTAGAAACGTGGGGGGGGGGGCAGACCTTAGCTTTCCCCGGGGATGAAGGAGCATGAGCATGCAGAACGAAGGCCTGGTGTGCAAAGAGGAGCATGGGTATCTGCAGAAGCAATCCATGCTGGAGCTGTGGGGCAGGCAGGACACAGTCCAGAGGTCCAAAGAGCACAGCTTCCTGTCGGTGCTGGGGTCATGGAGGCCCTTCAGAAGGAGGCCTCAAGAACAAGGAATCGGCCCAGTGATGCAGGGACAGAGCAACTATGTTTCAGTGTAGACAACACTAGAACATTGGGAAAACTAAGAAAACATCCTCCCCACAAGGTATCTATCTACTCAGTGCAGATGGAGAAACACAACAAACTAACCATGGTGGCACAAATATGCCTAGCACCAGGGAGGGCAAGGCTGGCAGATTAGGAGTTCAAGGCCAGCCTTGGTTATGTATGGAGTTCAAGTCTAGCCTCAGCTTCAGGAGAACCTGTCTCAAAGAAAACAAAGATAAGAAACAGGTTGACAGGCCCATATTATTTTCCCAGTTGGAGGTGAAATTCAGCACAAGCTTTTCTTTTTTAAGATTTTTATTATTATTATTATTATTATTATTATTATTATTATTATTTTATTATATCTAAGTACACTATAGCTGTCTTCAGATGCACCAGAAGAGGGCATCAGATCTCATTCTAGGTGGTTGTG
>NC_034606.1:64961370-64962906 GCF_900095145.1 Mus pahari | reverse complement strand
GTTGTGAGCCACCATGTGGTTGCTGGGATTTGAACTCCGGACCTTCGGAAGAGCAGTCGGGTGCTCTTACCCACTGAGCCATCTCACCAGCCCAGCCCCCTGCAATCTTATCTTAAGATGTGTTCTTTCTGCAGCTTTATCCTTTGCCTGGAAGGTCTGTAGTGCCAGAACAGAAACTGTTGAAGTGAGATTAAGCATTGAGTCTAGGGGGCTGGAGAGATGGCTCAGCGGTTAAGAGCACTGACTGCTCTTTCAGACATCCTGAGTTCAATTCCCAGCAACCACATGGTGGCTCACAACCATCTGTAATGGGATCAAGAGGATTTCTGAGTTCTACAGAAGGCCTGGTCTACAGAGTGAGTTCCAGAACTGCCAGGGCTATACAGAGAAACCCTGTCCCCCAAAAAACAAAACAAAAACAAAAAATAAACGACAACAACAACAACAAAGATCCCAGATTGGAGGCTCTCTTCTGGTGTGTCTGAAGACAGCTACAATGTATTCACATATACATAAAATAAAATAAATCTTAAAAAAAAAAGCAGCATTGAGTCTAAGGCATGCCTCCGTGTGAGGAGGGATAAGGAACGTGGTAGGCACAGCCAGCTAGAGGCGAAGGATGGGGCCATTGGCACGGGTAGAAGAGCTTGATGTGTTGGCTGTACACATGGCAGAAGTCAGGTTCTTCTGTAGCTGGCTTCGATGATCTCAGCTGAGAAAAGGGTGGAGAAAAGGCGCGAGGACTGAAGCTGTAGAGTGAGTGAGGTCACGTCCAACTTGAGTTACTGGAAGAAGTGTCTGGCAGGGGAGGCCCCCCCAAGGCTGTACCTAGGGAAGTTTATTAGGACACACACTCGGGATTGATACTGAGGGAACGGAAGGAAAGTCAGACCAGCCAGGAGCAGCTGAGTGGTGATGTAGGACCACTCCCACTGGATGTAGGCGGTAAGGAATGGGGAAGGACCGGACTCCTAAGGCCGTCTGCCAGCAGCACTTCATCTATCAACAGCTGAAACAGTAAATCCTTCATAGCCCTGTGTTGTGTGTGGGGTGGCACACAACTTTAATCCCAGCATTCAGAAGGCAAAGGCAAGTGGGTGGATCTCTGTGAGTTGGAGGCCAGCCGGGCCTATAAAGTGAGCTTCTTAAAAACGAGTGTAGGCTCTGTCTGAAGGAAGATCACAAGGCCAACTTGAACTACACAGCAAGTTCAGGGCTAATCTCGCCCACAAAAGACCTTATTTCACCTCTTCTCTAAAACGGTCTTCATTCTCAAAGGAAGTTTGAGCTCTATGTTTTGGCTTTTTTTTTTTTTTCTTCTAGGAATAGCTTCTAATGCTAGCAGCATCTAGGAAAGAATATATCTGGTGTAAAACTGAATTTTGAAAATGCATACATGGGGCTGGTGAGATGGTTCAGTGGGTAAGAGCACCCAACTGGTCTTCCGAAGGTCCGGAGTTCAAATCCCAGCAACCACATGGTGGCTCATAACCATCTGTAACAAGATCTGACGCCCTCTTCTGGAGTGTCTGAAGA
>NC_034606.1:64947237-64961170 GCF_900095145.1 Mus pahari | reverse complement strand
CTCTGCCTCTGCCTCTGCCTCTGCCTCTGCCTCTGCCTCTGCCTCTGCCTCTGCCTCTGCCTCTGCCTCTGCCTCTGCCTCTGCCTCTGCCTCTGCCGCCCAAGGTGGAGATCAAAGGTGGATACCACCTTATGTGGCTCAATCTATTGAAAGCTCAATTTATTGGGGGAAAAGGGCACAAAACCAGTAATCCATGATGGTTTGTGCTTCTATTATCACTCATACGTGTAGCATCCAACTTGTGCTGGGAACATGGTAGGTTCTCAGTAAATGTATATACAATGAGTTAATTTGTTAAGCAGAGTGAGAAGTGCTTGCAGGTCCTGCAGGGCTTGGTCCTGGAAACGTGAAGGGGCCACAGAGAAAGGAAGGACCGACACACAGACACAGACAGGGACAGAAAAGCTGGGTGGAGCGGACCTTGGGAGGTCTGATGGAAACCACGAGCTGTGCCGCAGTCCGAGGCCTCAGCTTGCTTATTACGGACAGCAAAGGAGGAAAGGTTACTCGCAAGGTGGGAGGTCTCTGCAGGGGAGCAGTCTCAGGCAGTAAGTACACTCAGGCAGGCAGCAGCATTCCCACAGGCACCAGAGGGAGCTTTGCCAATTCCCGTGCGTTGGGGGCCTGGGGTCCTTTTCAAAGGAGCCAGAGGACCATCACATAGTTGCTTTTTTAAACTTCTGTATTATTATTATTGTATTGGGTGGATGTAAGATGTGCTTGAGTGATCAGAGGCAACTCAGGAATCCGTCCTCTCCTTCCACCTTTGTACGGCTTCCTCGGCTTCCTCGGCTCCAAGTCAGCTCCCTGGGCTCTCGCTGCAAACACCTTTCTTGCCTAACCTTTGGCCCCACAGGTATTTTGAAGAACCCGGAAGAATGATTTTCTGATTTTCCAGGAAAAGTTGGTTAATAGTAATAGTAGCTAATTTTAGGAAGTTGAAGAAAAAAAAAGCATGGAAAAAAATACTTCCAGTGGACAGATGGAAAACGTAGGAAGAACCTCTTCCATTAAGAGATGCATGTTGCCGGGCGTGGTGGCGCACGCCTTTAATCCCAGCACTCGGGAGGCAGAGGCAGGCGAATTTCTGAGTTCGAGGCCAGCCTGGTCTACAAAGTGAGTTCCAGGACAGCCAGAGCTATACAGAGAAACCCTGTCTCGAAAAAAACAAACAAACAAACAAAAAAAAAAACAAAACAAAAAAAAGAGATGCGTGTTGTAAGATCCGCACTGGGCTGGAGGATGGCTCAGGGGTGAGAGGACCTGGGTGTAGTTCCCAGCACCCACACTGAGCAGCTCACAACTTTCTATGTCCCAGCCCTAGGTGTCAGGAGTCCTCTGCAGACCCTGGACTCACAGTACCTACATATACCGACACAGACACGCATGCACTCACATAATAAAAAATCAAAATCTTAAAAAAAAAAACTTTATTAATTGCACATCCTTACTGCAGCACTCAGGAGACAGAGGTGGGTGGATCTCTGAGTTCATGGCCAGTTCATAGTCTACAGAGCAAGCTCCAGGACAGCCAGGGCTACACAGAGAGACCCTGTCTTTCTCTGGGGGGGGGAGGGGCATAGGGAGATCCACATTAACCGATGCTCTCCATAGGTACTGACATCTGTGCAGAAAAGTGCTGTCACTGCTGCTGTACGGACTGCTTTGTGATGTCTTCTGAGCTAGATTTGAATGGAAGAGAATAGTTTTCAGTGTACAAGATGTACCATGTGCAGGCTGCCAGGTCTAATGGCATTGTGTTTGAATCTAGCTTTGCTGGCTAACTATGTCCCCTCCCACTTCTTTAGATTTATTTTTATGTGTATTGATATTTTGCCTGCATGTTTGTCTGTATGAGGGTATCGGATCCCCTGGAACTGGAGTTACAGGCAGTTATGAACTGCCATGTGGGTGCTGGGAATTGAACCCAGGTCCTTGGAAGAACATCCAGGGCTCTTTACAGCGGAATCATTTCTCCAGCCCCTACCTGTGTGTCTTTAGGAAAATTACCTAACCTTTGTAAATTACTGATTATTCTTCAAATGGAGACTGTGTGCTGGAGAGGCACCTGGAGACCGTGTGCTGGAGAGATACCTTGAGACCGTGTGCAAGATCCATACCTAAAGACCGTTTTGTTTTTTGAAGACAGGTTTTTTTCTTTGTAGTCTTGGCTGTCCTGGAACTTGCTCTGTAGACCAGGCTGGCCACCAACTCAGAGACCTACCTGCCTCTGCCTCATGAATGCTGGGATTAAAGGAGTTCACTACAAAGTCCTGCATGATTTTTATTTCAGTTTGTGTGTGTGTGTGTAGGGGTATATGTGTGTGGTGTATGTGTATGTATTTGCTATGTGGTGTGTGTGTGGTGTATGTGTGTTTGGTGTGTGTATTTGGCATGTGTGTAATGTGTGTGGTGTATGTGTATTTGTATGGATTTCATGTGGTGTGTGTTTGTAGTATATGTGTATATATTTGTCATGTGTGTATGTGTGTGGTGTATGTGTGTATATGTGTATTTGTCATATGTGTATGTGTGTGGTGTATGTATGTGTATGAATGTGTGGTGTATGTGTGTGTGGTGTATGTGTATGTATTTGGTGTGTGTGTGATGTGTGTGTGTGTGGTGTATGTGTATGTATTTGGTGTGTGTGTGATGTGTGTGTGTGTGGTGTATGTGTATGTATTTGGTGTAAGTGTGTGTGGTGTATGTGTATGTATTTGGTGTGTGTGTGATGTGTGTGTGTGTGGTGTATGTGTATGTATTTGGTGTGTGTGTGTGTGTGTGTGTGTGGTGTATGTATTCGGTGTGTGTGTGATGTGTGTGTGTGTAAGAGTGGAGCCCAGAGCCCCACACTCTACCACTCAGCTATGTCCTCATCATCCCTGCTTCTCTTTTAGAATTCATAAGCTCAAATCTTTTCTCTGCCAGATTTGATTTCATGGATGGTTTTATGGGCACTTCTATTTTCTGAGGACAAGTTGTCCTCAGCTTAATCTGCAAAGGCAACTTTGCCTCAGGCAACTGTCTGATAGTTACCGCAGTTGGAAGCAGATCGAGTCTTAACCTGGGACGACTCTCCTCTGGGATGCTGCTCAGAAAACCCATGGTTTCCAGAACCGACATGCTGCTTAAAGGTGCAGCCTGTGTGGGCAACCTGAATCAGCTGCTCTTCTTTCTGTCTGTTGTTGGTTCTTAGGTAAGTACACAGGTTGATGGCAGGAGGCAAATCCCTCCCCCCAACCCCCAGCCCTCCTCCACCTTCTGCAAGCTTTCTTCCTACCACACCAAGAAATCCTTGCCCTGGATTTCTGTTTTGCTGCCTCGGGACTTTTTCTTTGCCGTCGGGTACTAAGTTCTGGTTCTGCCCCACTTTGCTCCTCTGCCTGGAGATCACTGATTGACTAGCTAACACCCTCGGCTCCTTCATATCTGGAGGGAGAGACCAGGTGGCGTTTTCACCTCTACTTTGAAGTCTCATAATCACTTCAGTGTGGCACGTACTGAGTGGAAAATGGATGTGGGCTGTCAGGCTTTGGGTTAATTGGTTCCACCTCCCATCTCACAGGGACAGAGTCCTCTGCTCACCTACAGTAGAGTGAGTCCCTGAACCCCAGCTTCACTCCCAGGGGAGTGGCCTCCAGACAAAAGGCTTTTTACTACAGCCAGGGGCACCTACTGCCTGCCTCCACGTCCTGCCCTGCCGAATGGCACATAAATGAAATCTCAAAAGAAAACTTTTAACTCAATTAATTTTTATTAATAACTAGGAGTGGCAGAAATACAATTCCTCCTTCTCATGGCCGGTCAAAGATGACATTTGATTATGCTTTGAAGGGTGCGGTTTGAAATTTTTTCCTCAGTGTTGACCTACCTTAAGTGTTCTCTCTAGCCAAGGGGAGGTGTACTCCTCTGCATATATAGAGGCTGCGCTGCTCTGGGAAAAGCCAAACCAGTTCTGCACCATGGGGAAGAAGCAACCAAGGGCAGCAGCAGCTGCTCCGAACTGTGAGCTAAGTAGGTGGCCACAGCCCAGGGACGCTGGCCTGCCGGCGGCGGAGCACACCTGGACGCTGACACAAACAGCTCTCGCCCTTTTCTTTTCTAGATGCAGCGGAAGGTCCCAGAAGAAAGGTTCTGGGTTCGAAGGCATTTAAGAAGCCTTTCTCCAACGCCACGGATGAGCTGGAGGGGCGGCCAGGATTAATTTGTACAGTTTCTCTTCTTTCAGGAGACCATTCTGTATGGAGAGCAGCAGCCCCGGCCAGGGGCTTTTCTGTTTGCTTTTGCTGTCATATTTTATTTTTAAGTTTCCATTTTTTAGGCTTTACCCTTTCTTCCTATCTCCGTTCTTACCAAATAATGAACATTTCTCCCGGCAGTTTCTATATGAAGAAAACAGGGCTGTCATCTATACTGTTGTAGGGGAAGTCGAGAAGACCTTTTTGGTAGCAATTTGGGGGTAACTGTCAGGCCATAAGACGGTGAAAGATGAGACTGAGGCCGGGGATGGAGCGGGACTGTTTTGGGGCAGGCAGGATAAAATGTGTGGAGAAGAGACAGAGCCAGGTGGGATGGGGAACAACTCACTGTGAGGCTTGGAAGTAGGACGACCGGTGCGGCCGAACTGGCTCCACTGGTCGAAGCTTCTCGGTTCCTCCCAGGCGTGGGGTGTTCTTGGCGTTGTCAGTGGGCACCGTGCAGTGGCTCAAGAAGCTAATAGAGACTGCCATGGTGCCTTATGATCGAGTGTAGCTGTATCTTGGAGTCATCATCTCCTAGGAGGAAACAGGCTTGTAGCTGCCTAAAAGGAAGTGGCAGGAACTATGACAAAAATGTATATGTCCCGAGCATTCCGGGGATGGGAGTTGCCAATTTGAGAACGCGGTAGGTTTGAACTGCGAGGACCACAGCGCGCCTGGCGGAACCACGCCTCCGGGTCGGCCACGCCCCCGCCCAGACTCCGCCCCCAGGCAGCTCGGGTGGGCGGAGCCTCCGCTCCGGGTCCGCCGGCCACGCACTCCCGTAGCTGCAGGAGTCCAGCCAATCAGAGAAGCGGGGCTCCCGCCCGGCTGGCCAATCACGGGAGGGCAGGAGGTTGACTGGGTCGCCGCTGGCTCCTGGGATATGGAGTCGCCGGCGCGGCGTGTCAGGAGGTGGCGGAGCCGGTAAGCCGGGTGCTGGCGGGGTCAGGGGTTACAGTGTCCCGCTGTGCGCGGGCATCGAGGGGGCTCGGACGGCGGCCTGCGGGGCTGGTGTAGCCTGCGGGGAGGGCGCAGCGGCGAGCCCGAGGAGGGATCCCCGTATCCCGAGGAGACCGGGAGGGCTCCCGGCTCAGCACAGGCGCCGACGATCACGGGCCTCGGCCCTTCACCACCACCCGGGACACCGGACCACCCTTCCGCGGCCGGCCGGCCGGGGAGCGCGACCGCAGTCCCCTCCCGGAGCCCCGGGTCTTCTGCAGCGCAGCGCCCTGTCAGCCTCAGCGGCTGCGGGAGCTACACGGTCTGCCCGAAGGCCTCAGGCCTTGGGGTTGAGTGCTGCTCGGTTGCCCGATTGTGTGTGCAGCCTGGGTCCCTGCGCCTTCCAGGCCTCGTTCAGGGACACTTAGCACGCGATGGATGCGCCCCTTCTCTGCGGCGTCCTAGGCCGGGTAGTTTACAAACGCATTTGTTTGATATTCCACCTTTGTATTCTTTGTCCATTTCTTGGATACATCATATTTGGAAGGGCATCCTCAGAAGTTGAGTTTCCCCTGTATATAATGGAGACACTCCGTTATCCCTTGACTTTCAACGGTGTGATTTAAGGCAGCAAAGGCAAAATATGGAAGGAGAGCTGGCGAGGGCCCGTGGGCATCTGAGAGCTTCCATGTGACCTGACCCGTGGGGAAGCCACGGGAAACTGTCCACCTTGTCCACCATGGCATCTCCACCCTGACCGAGCCTCCTAAAAGTGTTAACTTTGTGTTCGGGCTCCTTTTAAGCTCTCCTGCGTTCCACACTTAAAGGGAGGTGATGGCTGGGTCTGCCAGGGCTGTTGGTGTTAAGTTAGTTAATACAGGTAAAGTGCTTAGGGCAGTCCCCTGCTGACCGGCATTTTTTTTTTTTTTTTTTTTTTTTTAATTACTACTTGCTTGTGCCTGCTGTTTCCTTAAAGACTTTAACCTTCTCAGTAGTCTTTGCCCTGAATCCCCTGGGCTATTGCCAAAGGTCCCTCAGGCAGGGCTTTCGAGCCATAGTGTTAGTCTGCAAGTGCAGCTAATTACAGGTAAAGAGAGGCAGGTGCTGACAGTACCTTCTTACTCTTTGTCTTTTTGAGACTAGATCTGTCTACCTATCTTTAACTGGCCTTGAACTTGGAGTGTAGACCAAGTCCGCCTCTAGCTTACAGCAATCCTCCTGCCTCTGCTGAGATCACAGACTTTTACCACTCAAGCTTGGCTTCTGCTGAGTTTATTAAATGAGGTTGTTAAGTAACCATTTAGGCTGTTTCCTGCAGTAACTCTGCTGGTAAATGTAACATTGAGATTTCACCGGTGTTTTTTATTAGCTATTTTACTCAGTCTTGCTTGGGCAAAGAGTTTATTTTGGACACAGACCTAAAAGGCAGTGATGACTGCAGCACACACGGTCTCTCATGTCTCTCATGTTCCGGGAAGGTCTGTGGGACTCAGGAGGGGAATTCCTGAACATGGTGTCAGCGCCTCTCGTTGAGGAATGGGGAAGCTGGATGTGAGTCTCCGAGATTCTGCTCTCAGGAAAGCAGGAGCTGTTTCTCTCAGCAGAGCTAGTGAGCAGCTGTGGCCCAGTTGAGACTCAGTGAGTGACTAGAGAGAATTGCTTCCACAAAGTAGGATCTTTTTCTGTTTTACTTTGAAGCCAAGAGCTTGGTGTGTGTGTGTGTGTGTGTGTGTGTGTGTTGATCAGATGGCTTCATTTCTGCTATAGCAAACACCTGTGTGTGAGCCTCACGGTCAGTTCCAGTGGCTGGAGAAGCCAGGAGCTCCCACGAAGCAGCTGTTGCTCATTAGCTCAGCAACATTGTTAGGAACTGATCACTGAATAAGAAACTGGAAAATCGATGTCAGTGGCATCGGGCCCCCCTTCCCCCCCATGGGTGGCGCTGCAGGTGGCCTACGTTTTCTTGCTTCTCTTTGTATTACAACAGTTTAATACTTCTTTAGGTTGAAATGTATTAAAATTCATATGTAATGAGAAGGCTGCAAGTTAATTATTAAAATTTTATTAGGTTCCGAAGAGCAGAAGGAAATATCTGTGGCTGGGAATCTTTCATTCTGTGTTTGTCTGACCTGACACATATGTTAAGAGAAGAAGGTAGATTTCTAAGGTAATACCTGCTAGGACAAATGGGTTGAATGTGACCTAAGGAAAAACATCCCTCAGATTTTTCTGGAGAAGTGGCAGAAGGTGGGCAAAGCAACTTTGTGGGGAGAGGAAGTAAAACATGCTTTGGTGTAGGTTTCTTTTCCTTCTGGTAGAGAGGGCCTTTGAAGTTGTTCACAGGATGGAGGTGTCATGCCAGGTGATGAGACTGCCCCCACCCCCAAGGCAACAGTGCTGTCAAGCTGTGGTTAGAAGGAAGTTTGCAGGAAGCTTAACTGTCCGAGTTGAGAGGTCAGAGTAAATTGTGAACAGTCAGGAAGGTGTACCCTGGCTGCGCAGGGAAAAGGAATAGTTCTCAGTAGTGGGTACCAGGCCTGCCCACATACCCGCCTTTTCTTTTTCTCTTTAGAATTTTATTATTTTTAATTATTTGCGCACATGTGTATGTCTGTGGGGTGCATGTCTTGTGTCCAAATGCCCATCAAGTGTAGAAGTGTCAGATCTCTGGGAGTTGGAGTTACAGGCAGTTGTAAACCACCTGATTCTCAAAGAGCAATGAATGCTCTTAACCCCTAAACCTTTTCTCCAGCTCAGGCCCTTATTACCAAAGACTTGGTTGATAAATACTACTTCTGTCTGACAGTTCAGTGCTGACAGCAGTTCTTATCCTCTCTGACACTCGAGCAGGCAGTTTCATTATCAACTGTATTCCTCTCCCCAGATCTTTCTCCCCTCCCCTCCCTCCTGTCCTTCGTTATCGACTGTATTCTTCTCCCCAGATCTTTCTCCTCCCCTTCCCTCCCTTTTTTCTGTGTCTGGCTGTGTGTTTGCAGACAGTATCTGGCTAGCTAGCTTAGACTGGCCTGCCGCTTCTCCCACACTGGCCAGGAACTCTTAGCTCCCAGCTTTAGTTTCCTGAAGGCCAGAGTTCCATGAGTCACCATGGTGGGTTTTCCTTTTCTTGCTTCTTTAATGTTTGTTTGTTTGTTTGAGGCAGAGTCTTTATTTTGTATGTAGTCCTGGCTATAGCTCACCATGTGGCTCCACACTGGCTGCAACTCACAGAGCCTGCCTTTGCCTCCCACTAGTGCTAAGATTAAAGGCTGCCCCATCCCCGCCGTTAGCTGCTCTTTCATTCGCAACTGAAAATCAAACCGAGGTTCAAAGCAGTGCATTGGGTGTTGAGTTGAAATTGCAGTTCTCAAGGAGGACAGGGAGGAGGAGGGATGCAAAATGTCAGCCTTAGTGTCAGAGAGGGCTGGCCCTGATTCAGGAATAGCGGCATTGTATAATTGTATAATAGGAGCACTGTTTGTGCTTTATGAGCTTTCATGCTGAGTGGAATAAAGGCATCATAGTAACCCAGGCAGGTAGACGTTCACATACCAAGTGCTGGGGTAAACAGACCTGTGACACCACGGGTCGACTGGATGCTGAGGATCAACACCAGGACGTGCACTCTACCACTCAGCTCATCGGGAAGCCCTGAGGCCTTCCCCTAAACCAGCACAAGGTGCTGTCAGTTCTTCTGTCTTGAAGTAGACAAAAACCATAACCTGAGATGATGAAAGCCATAGCCTGCCTTTTTCTTTCCCTTCTGTTTCATGTCAGTTCCTTCCGTGTGTGTGCTTGTGTATGTATGTGTGTGCGCATGTGTATGTGCACTCACGAGTGTGTGTATAATATATATATATATTATATGTGTGTATGTATGTATGTGTGTGTATATATATGCATGTGTGTAAGCATGTGTATGTATGCATGTGCGTGTGTATGTACACTCATGAGTGTATATATGTATACGTGTGTGTATGTGTGTGTATGTATATATATATGCATGTGTGTGTGCACGTATATTAGAGGCACTGTGATCAAACCTATGGGTTTGTACTCACTAGGTCAGCACTGTGTGGCTGAGTTATTTCCCAGCCCGCAAATTCATTTTCGTAAGAGAAAGTGGGATAAAACAGTGTCATAACTTGTTTCTTTGTTGAGACAGAGTCTCATGTACACCAGACTGGCTTTTTTTTTTTTTTTCCGAGACAGGGTTTCTCTGTATAGCCCTGGCTGTCCTGGAACTCACTCTGTAGACCAGGCTGGCCTTGAACTCAGAAATCCGCCTGCCTCTGACTCCCAAGTGCTGGGATTAAAGGTGTGTGCCACCACCGCCCAACCAGACTGGTATTTGACTTACGAGGTAGCTAAAGGTGAGCTTGAATTTCTAAATTTCTGATCCTCCTGCCTCCAGCTCCTTGTCCTCCCAGTGACTGTAGGTGTGAACCACAGGTTTACATGAGTGTGTGTGTGTGTGTGTGTGTGTGTGTGAGTGTGTGTGTGTGAGTGTGTGTGTGTGAATCCAGGTCTCTATATACCACTGGTAGACCAGACTCGTGTCTAATTCAGGTTTGGGTCACCATGCTCCCTTTAATGTAAATACTAATTCTAAATTTACTACCCCAGGGATCTGTTTCTTTCCCCTCACTCCCACTAGGTATAGACAGATACCTGAAGACTGTCAGAAATCCTTGATGGGACCGATTGCTACATTAGTCTAGGATTTTAACAGAAAAGCAGTACGCTGTCCTTACAGAAAGGAGGGAAGTTTGTTGCCAGGTGCCTTCCCATGCCTGGGCCTTAAAAGGTCAAGGCTCTGGAGTGAGCAGGGAGGGGAGATACATTAGCAGTTTTGATTGGCTCTGCTCGCAAATATTAAAACAACAGCAGTTTGGTTCCCAGTCATTCAGGTGGAAAGAGTTCAGTTATGAAATTCACCTCATGAGAAGCGAGCGTTAGAGAAGCAGGTGGTGGTTTCACGGGAGCCACCGCTGACTTTCGCTGACTCGGGGAAAAGAGAATCTGGTAAGATTTGAAGATCTTTTCCTGTTAGTCGCTATTTCACCCTTTGGAGATAGTATCTTACTAAGCAGTTGCAGGGTGGCCTTGAACTTGTGATCGGGTGCCTCAGCCTCCTACATGCTAGTGTTACAGGCCCTTACTGTCTTGTAAGTACTTTGAGCTAGAGAGAAGCCAGGCTGGATCTGATCTCCAAAGCCCCCAGGTAGAAGGACAGACCCACAGACAGGTCTGCCCTCTGACCTGCACAGGTACACGCGCACTATCACCATACGCAAGGACAGACCCACAGACAGGTCTGCCCTCTGACCTGCACAGGTACACGCGCNCACTACCACCATACGCAAGGACAGACCCACAGACAGGTCTGCCCTCTGACCTGCACAGGTACACTCATGCACACTACCACCATACACATAAGTAAATGTATAAAAGGGTTGTTATTATTTCTTTGTATTTTATAGTTTGTGATCACTATGTTTCTGGGTCTGACTTGTGTTCAATGAAAGAATCCAGAAAGAAAGGTGGCTTTGCCGTTTACCAAAACATTCAGAGTTAAGAGTTATGGAATCTTACTGTCAAAGATTGCACACAGTGGTTTGGCTGCTTGTGTGTAAATTCTGTTCTTGCTCTTTGATTTTACTGAAATAGAAGGCAGAAGGAAAAAAAGAGATTTGGGAGGTGGGGAAATTAGAGATGGTGTACAAACAACCCCACCTCTCCCCAGGACAAAGACAGGAATGACAAAAACTTTGTTCTCCATGC
This sequence comes from Mus pahari, assembly GCF_900095145.1. Taxonomy (NCBI): domain Eukaryota; kingdom Metazoa; phylum Chordata; class Mammalia; order Rodentia; family Muridae; genus Mus; species Mus pahari. The sequence goes on along the minus strand of NC_034606.1, from coordinate 64,950,209 downwards.
CTTCGAATTAATGAGGTGGCTGTAATCGACCCCCTTTTGGAAACAAAGCCTTTTCAACATAAGAAACTGATTAAGTTAGATTGCACATGTATTCAGTATTTAATCCTTCATTGTGTTTCTATAAGCTAGGGTATTACTTTGTGGCCCTGGCTGGACTGGAACTTGCTAGGTAGACTAGCTTGGCCTCGAACTTTTGGCAGTCCTCCTGCCTCTGCCTCTTGAGTGCTTGGGTTATAGGCATGCACCACCACACCTGACCAAATGTGATTTTTAAGGTAATGAAATTTTCTTGAAGTTGCAGAAGAGTTGCTAGGAGAGTTCAGGGAGGAGCTGCTCTCATGACCACTGGTGGCAGGCTGGTTAGTGCGAGGCAGTGGGCACTGACGGGTACTGGTTAGTGCTGGTTAGTGGGCACTGATGGATACTGGGTGAACAGCTACTTACGCCAAAGTTGGCTCACTGGAAAGGAGATGTGTATTCTCTGTATTTGAGTAGAAAATCGTCATTTCATAATCTGAACCACTCTGTGGACACTAAGAGGAGGAGTAAATTAAGCTTTAGGCTGCCAGTGCCTGCCAGTGCCTGCCTGCCTGCCGCAGAGCTTGTTATCCCCTTGGAAGCCTCCATCACACAGTTTGTCCCTGGTGAGAGGCTTTCTGAAAAGCTGTGACAGTCTATAAAAGATTTGAGTTTTGAGAAAATTAAATGGAGCCTGGCATAGTGTGTCTTGGAACACCTGGGTTTGAGCCTCAGTACTACAGAAAATAATACAAGGACCTGGTGAAGCATTTTACTGCCAGAAAGATTTTGTGAGCTTAGCACTGGCCTCCATCCCACCTGTCCTCTGCTCCCTGTGCCTGCCCGCTGGCCTTTCCAGCCTCGAACTCACCATCTTCCTGCCTCCCTTCCAAGTACTGGAATTACAGGTGTGAACCTCCAAGCCTGGCTTCCAGATGCCTTTTCTTTAAGTTCTCATGTTCTCTCTCTTCCTCCCACACCCCCTCTGAGACAAAGTTTCTCTGTGTGGCCCTGGCTGTTCTCCCGAAAAGATCCCCCTGCCTCTACCTCCAGGATGCTGGGATTAAAGGCCTGTGCCACCATCAGTGGACTCCTAAATTCTTTTCTTAAACATTGTGTGTGTGAGAGAGGGAGGTGGGGGGAGTTGCAGGAAGGGGGGGACACGTATACTCGGCAGCTTGCAGGAGTCAGTTCTATTTTGCACTGTCCTGAGGATGGAAGTCGGGTAGGTGGTTTGGCCTTGGTGGCCAGCACCTTTACCAGCTGAGCCACCGCATTGGCTGTCAGCCAGCTGTTGCCTTTCACATGCACAGGCCTTGAGGCATTGTTATCAAATTTTGGTCTGTTTCTTTTCCTTCTACAAATAATAGCACACTGTTTAATGAGTTGGCGTTTTCACCTGGCTTCATGCATTGACCTGCTGGATGGTCAGTATGTATACATCTGCTTTGCTTGCCATGGCTGCGTGATATTCTGCCCGCTGTGTGTGCACACAGCTTGTTTACGAAGCTCCTTACTGTGGTTCCAGGCATCCTCAACCTTTGGTATGAGTTACACGTTTGCTTAGATATGTCTCCTTGTGTATGTACATTGTTAGGGTCCATTGCTGTATCGTAGGATATGTAAACGTGAATTTTTAAATCAGAATGCAACCTGATCATCATTTTTACTTGTAAAACAGCCTTACAACTTGTATTTATTTTTAGGCAGGGTCTCACTGAGCCGTGGTTGGCTGGGACTTGATCTGTCAGCCAGGTGAGCTGACGGCGGTCGGCCTGCCTCATGGTGTCTGTGGTGATTAAGCTCTGCTGGTTGTCTTTCCTGTCTGCATCTTTCATTGATGCAGCAGGAAGGGTGACTGAGGCAAGGTGGGGAATGTCCTGGAGGGCAACGCCACTGGACACAAGTGCTACCCAGTGTCCCTTCCCATCCTGTCTTTTGCGTGGTGAATCCCGCAGGCGCTGTAAGCTGCCGCGAGTAAACTGTGCGGCAGAGTCTGTTCTCTTTGGAGTAGTGCGCACACTTGAGACTTCAGAAAAGACCACGTGTCTTGTGTGTTGCTGGCTTTCTGTGCACTTGGTGTAGGAATGCCACTAAGAATGCTACTAATAGCTGCAGAATTTTAACTCTCTGGGTCAGGAGGCTGATGTACGATCATGGTCTCAGGTTCCAGGGCAACTTGGGCCACAGTGTAAAAACCCTGTCTCAGAAAAGCCCCCAAAACATAGAACAGATTTATACTAAGATATTTATAATTTAATTACCTGCATACCTGCATTAGGTAACTATATATAATAATATCAGTTGTTTGATTTTTATTTTATTTTTTTTAAAATGTGTGTGTGTGCGCAAGTGCGTGTGAGTGTGTCTGTGTGGGTTTATGTGTGTGCGTGTGTGTTTAGTACATTGAGTATGGGGAGATCAGAAGATAGTACTAGTTTGTAGGAGTGGGGAGTTGGTTCTTTTCTTTGACCATGTGGATTCTGGGATTGAACTCTGGTCGTCAGGCTTGCCAGCAAGCACCTTTGCCCACTGGCCCTTTTGATGACCCATTTTCCTTTTTTAAGTATAACTTTTTAAAACCTGTTTTGGATTTTTTTTAAAAAAAGTCTCTTTCAAGTGTATTGCATACACTGAATATTGTTAAACAAGATATCAGCCCTCATTATGGAAACAATATGATATCTTAATCAGTCTTGGTGACAGTTCTCAGATGGGCTCACACCACATGGCCCAAAGCTCACCTAGCCCCTGCCTGATTTGTAGTTTCTTATTTCTTGTGTGCTAGGATTACTGGGTGTCTAGCATTGCTTACACAGGTAGTCCTCCCAGCTGTGCTGTGATCTGACCCCACATGAGTCAGATGTCAGAGGTGTGAGTGCCCTCGGATGAGGCAGGGTATGTCAGAGGTGTGAGTGCCCTCGGATGAGGCAGGGTATGTCAGAGGTGTGAGT
>NC_034606.1:64946401-64947052 GCF_900095145.1 Mus pahari | reverse complement strand
ATGTCAGAGGTGTGAGTGCCCTCGGATGAGGCAGGGTATGTCAGAGGTGTGAGTGCCCTCGGATGAGGCAGGGTATATGGAAGGAGGAGGGTGGATTGAGGAGTGCTGTGGGGGGTCTGTTGGCTGACAGGGTCAGCTGTCTGCTGCAGTAAAAAGCTTGGCTCTGGTGACTATTGAGGGAAAGCTGGTGTTTCCTAAGTTAACAAGTGATGGTGTGCTTTATACCCCAGAAGACAGAGGAAACCTAAGATCTCCTTTTGAGCCTAGGTGATAGAATTCAATAAGATTCAATGCATTGGTTCATAAAGAATATCCAGCCAGGTGATGGTGGTGCATGCTTTTAATCACAGCACTTGTGAGCCAGAGGCAGGTGGCTCTGAGTTTGAGGCTAGCCTGGCCTGTAGAGTGAACCAGGACAGTCAGGGAGGAAACCCTATCTTGAAAAACAAAAAGCAAAACAAAACAAAACAAAACAAAAGAATTAAAAAAAAAATAGAGGGTTGAGACAGGAGCAGTCCATTGGGCAAGAGGAGGAAAATTACTTCATCATGGAGGAGGGCTCCCCTCCCCTCCCCTCCTCTAGAGTTAGAATGGCACTACCCATAAAACTTCCCCTTAATGAGGACATTCTGAGGAGACAGTTTGAGACAT
>NC_034606.1:64913409-64946301 GCF_900095145.1 Mus pahari | reverse complement strand
CCTCCCCTCCCCTCCCCTCCCCTCCCCTTCTCTCTGTGGGGATTTGTGGGGGTAGATAATCAGTAACAACACTCTCTTTCCCCGTGTATCTGGAACCGAGACAAAGATCACCTGGTAGGAAGGCCCAGAGTTTAAAAGCTCAGTCTTATGGGCTAGGGAGACGGTGCTAAGAAGACAAAGACCTGCTGCCAAGCCTAAAGACCTGATCATGTTCCACCCTAGGGACCCACATAATGGAAGAAGAGAACCAGCTCTGTCTGGCAAGTTAGGCTGCACCCGTGCCCTTGTCCCTGCAAAAAAAATAAGTAAATGTAAAAAAGTTGAGCCTTTTTGGTGAGTCCTAGTTGAGGGTATGATGGATGGCTGTGTTAGCTTCCGGTGCCCCCCAGTCCGGCTGGTGGGAATACAGCACCTTCATATGCCTCCACACCCAGAGAAGCGCCATTTCCCATAGATGGAGCCCAGAGAATCCCACAAATAGGGTGTGCTGGTGCCTCAACATTCTCGGAGGCCCTTGGGCAGTCTAGCCTGTGAGTGTTTGGCTTCTCCCAATTTCCTAAGGGTTGGAGTGAGGCTGGAAGTGACTGGAGTTCTCCCTCTAGGGAATAGTGGCCATCCTTGAAGGGTGTCTGCCATGCCCTTCCAGAACACTGAGCCATGCATTTCAGTTGTTAGATAGGCCAGAGAGTTCTAAACTATTTTCCTTTATTTTTTTATTCATTGCTGCAGTTGCTTTGTTTTGTTTTGGGACAGGATCTCATGTACCCCAGGCTGGCCTAACACCGGTCTTATAGTTGATGGCCTTGATCCCCTGCCCTCCTGCCTCCATCTCCCAAATTTTGTTACTACAAACCTGACTGCTTTCTGTCCAGCAGACTATTTGATAGATGTCAGTTAGATATTTAGGGTGATACTGAGGCAAAGTGTTGATGATTGGCAGCCTGTTTGTGCATAATAAAGCAGATTGGCTACCTGGAGCGCTGGCCCACGGGAGTGGGACCCAGCACCCACGAGAACCAAGTGTGGGCCCCCAGCACTGAGGCAAGTGCACATACCTCAGGCTGGTGGGGGCTTGCTAGCTCCCAACCTCACCATCTTTCTGGTCTCGCCTTTCATTGTTTCTGTGAATGTCTCTAATCCTGAAAGCGGTGATTATTTTCTGGGCTAGCTGATTGAGTTAGAGAGATTGTTTCTTTCCTACATACCTTGTTTCTTTCAGCCATACCTTGACAAAGTGTTAGTTCTGTCGTAGCTAATTTTCCCCATCTCTTTTCTCTTACAGAATCCTATTCTAAGAGCACAGATCCTCAGGTATCTACCATGGTGTTGGATCCTGAAGAAAAGATGCCAGACGGTAACTTACAGCTCTGAGCCATTATCTACATGGGATTGGGCTTTAGGCTGCCCCATCCCTCTTGCTGTCTGTCCAGAGAAGTTCAATTAGAAGTCTTTTATCTGGTGACAGGGCTGGAATGAAAATGAATCTATAGTCATAGAATTCTCCCTCGTATCTTATCGCTGACGGCCGCTGAGTTGTGACTAGCTGATTTGGTACCTACAGCAATAATACTTGCAGGGGCAAGGCCGTTTGTACCCAGGCTGGGCAGTGACCTCTCTCGTGCTTGCTCTGTCTGCCAGTGATTGAGTGGATGGGGCACAAGCTGACATCCAAGGGCGAGTCCCCCATGCTCTGCTCTATGCTCAGTCCTTCTGGATAGGAGGCCCCCTCTAGGACCCCCATTTCTTTCTGACTGGTGAAGATGGTGTAGACCAGTTTCCTAGAGCTCTCATTTTGGGGGTTGGTTATAGGGATTTATGGGAAAGAGAAGAAAGCTTTGTTTTGTGGTTGGGCCTAGCCATGTGGTGCCTGTGGCTAAGTGGGCTTTGTGTGCTTCTGGTAGGTAGATCAGCCCTTTCTGTTGGGCCTTCCTTCCTTGCATTTAAAATGAACTGTAAAATACAGACCTTGTGGAAACGCTGCTGTCAGGTGTCTATGAGTCCTGTTGTCACAAGGTGCCGGCACCCGTGACCACTAGCCCTTCAGCCCTGTGTAGGCCTTCGTCAGGACTCTTGTCTGCCCTTCCTGCTTGCCAGTGTCCCCTTGAGTCTGACTCTGTCAGGGCTGTCCAGTTCTTTTGTGTTGTGTGTCATATCAGAGAGTAATCCTTAGAGTGGGTCCTACCCAGTGATGGCACAGGATGTCCTAGTAAAATAACGTAGTTTCTCTTAAGAACTAGATTCTAGGTAAGTAGTGGGCCTCCTGCGTCAGTGTTGAGTCCTAGGTGTGAGTCGTTTGTTTGTTTGTTTGAAGTCAGAGTTAAAATGCAGCCCAGGCTGACCTCAGACTCGTGATCCTCTTGATTTAGCCTTACAAGCATGGCAGTGTTCTTAGAGGAAAGTGAGGTGATTCTAAAAGTTATCCAGTGGGCATAGAAGTGTAGAATAAGGAAAGTACTGTGACATTGATCAGAGAAAACTCAGAGTTGGGAGGAGGTAGGGCATGGATCTGACAGGAGAAAAAGGGAGACTTAGGGACGAGTGTGACCAGTGCCCCGTATGACATTCCCAAGGGGTTAATAGAATGTTACATTAAACTGACCTAAGACTGAGAGCGCGCCTAGAAGCTTTTACCCAGGCTGCCCCTGCAATCTCCGTCTTCCTTCCTTCCCTCCAGCGTGACAGGGCAACAGGCTTGTGCCACAGTCACCTTGTCTGTCCGTTTCCAAACATGTGCACGGACCACCTGTGACCTGTGGGGACGTCACTTAGTTACAGAGTGCTTGTCCAGCGTGATGCCCTGGGCTTATCCTTAGTGCTACAGGAAACCAGGTGTGGTGGCTGTGATCCTAGCACTTGGGGCTTGGAAGTAAGAGAGAGAGGGTCACCTTCAGAGTCATCCTGGGCCTCAGCTGGTCTTTACTCATTAGATCCTCTCTCTAAGTAAATATCTACATGTATACATACATACATACATACATACATACATACATTTACTTACAATGTTGATTAATTAATGAACTGTTTAGGACACACTGTACTAAACCCAAGGTGGCCTCTTATGTACAGAGCTGTAAGATGATTTAGCTTTGGGTCTAAGGCTGTTGTCAGTGACGGGGAGGGATCGAGTACCAGATGCGGGTCAGGTGTCGTTGGGGTGAAGAGCTTGAGCTCAGCATCACTGAGGATACTCCTTGGTGGGTTTGTTATGTTGATTCAGATGGTGCTTCTGGGGACCATGGAGACTCTGCCAGCCTTGGCGCCATCAACCCTGCCTACAGCAACTCTTCCCTGCCACATTCCACCGGAGACTCTGAGGAGCCCTTCGCTACCTACTTTGATGAGAAAATCCCCATTCCTGAGGAGGAGGTCAGTGACAGTCTGTACAGGGGACCCTGTGTCCTGGGGAAAAGGACAGTTCTTCTCTCGGCACTCGTCAGCCGCAGGCCTCACTTAGGCAGCCGGTCTCTGGCAGCTGCATTGTTTTGGTCATCAGGACAAACCAGGCATTGTGGGGAGGCTTCAGGCACGAGGCCGAGTGGCCTTAGTGAGCATGGCTTATTTGTTTATTTAATGTATGTGAGTATACACTGTAGCTGTGCAGATTGTTGTGGGTCTTCATCTAGTTGTTGGGAAATGAATTTAGGATCTCTGTTCGCTCCAGTCAACCCCACTTGCTCCAGCCCAAAGATTTATTTATTATTATAAATAAGTACACTGTAGCTGTCTTCAGACACACCAGAAGAGGGCATCAGATCCCATTACAGATGGTTGTGAGCCACCATGTGGTTTCTGGGATTTGAACTCAGGACCTCTAGAAGAGCAGTCAGAGCTCTTACCGCTTAGCCATCTCTCCAGCCCCTGTGTTCTTCTCTTCGAGTGTGGTTTTGGTCCTGTGTGGGAAGTGGGTGGGTTCAGTTTGGACCAAGTTGCTTATGGAGAGCAGGTAAAGGAAGGACTCCCGCTGAGAGAAGAGGCCATCTTATTGGTAAAAAGCGGACGAAGTGGTCGTGAAACGAGGACTCATGCAGTGCCCACCCTGATCCTGTGCCGCTGGTGTTGCTTCTTGACGTGTGATAAAATGGTAGAGACGTTAGAACGGGTGATACTCAGACCGCTTTCCTCTCTCTTTTATAGTACTCTTGTTTTAGCTTTCGTAAACTCTGGGCATTCACGGGGCCTGGCTTTCTTATGAGCATTGCCTACCTAGACCCAGGAAACATCGAATCTGATTTGCAATCTGGAGCAGTGGCTGGATTTAAGGTGAGCTCCAGTTTGACCCTAGCTGAAAAACAAATTTTCATTGTTGTTATTGTTACTGCTGTGGGTGGACTCTTGGACTTCGTGGGCTATCTTGGATGGACTTGCTGGGATCTCCCTGTCCTTTTGAGCATTCATTAAGCTCTTACATCCCTTCTCTTGCTCCAGCCCAAAGATTTATTTATTATTATAAATAAGTACACTGTAGCTGTCTTCAGACACACCAGAAGAGGGCATCAGATCCTCATTATAGATGGTTGTGAGCCACCATGTGGTTGCTGGGAATTGAACCCAGGACCCTGGAAGAGCAGTCAGTGCTCTTACCCACTCTAGCCCCCTTCTCTTGTTCTTACTGAGCAGCCTCAGGCTGTCCCTTCAGGGAGAGTTGACTTCTTGAAAAACACAGGTTTGAGCTGTGCATGTCTACTTATGTGCACTTATGTGCAGGTTCTGTTTTCTTTTTTTCTTCTTTTTATTTTTGTTTTTGTTTTTGTTTTTTTGAGACAGGGTTTCTCTGTGTAGCCCTGACTGTCCTGGAACTCACTCTGTAGACCAGGCTGTCCTCAAACTCAGAAATCTGCCTGCCTCTGCCTCCCGAGTGCTGGGATTAAGTGCTGCGCTACCACTGCCTGGCTTATGTGTAGCTTCTTCGTAGATTATGTGCAGATTCTTTGTAGCACTGATGAAAACAACAAGTCAACTGCAAAGCTTATAAACACTGAAAATATAAAAGTTAGGTATGCCATGAATGAATAAAGTATATACAGATAATAATCTATCCTATCTATCTATCTATCTATCTATCTATCTATCTATCTATCTATCTATCTATCTTAGTTTTATTTGAAGCAGGGTCTTTCTACATAACTGTCCTGGAACTCACTCTGTAGACCAGGCCGGCTTCTGCTTTCCAAATACTGAAATAAAAGGTGTGCACAATCATGCCTGGCTCAGATAGTCTATTTTATAAGTTACTACCTATGGGCATACAAAGATCTACCACAAGGCATGCAGTTCATGGTAGAGCTATTCTCCATTGAGAGAAACAGGCAAATGTAGTGTATACATGTATATGTATACAAATATACAAATAAGTGTCAAAGGCAAATGTGCTGTCACTCCTGAGCGTATCAGGTCAGCTGTGGTGTGTGTTGTGCTTCTGCACTGCCACCTGAGCTCTGAGCTCCAGGCGTGGTTGCTTCTGTGTGAACAGTTTTTCTCTCAGTAAGTGATGTATTCATGTGGTTCATACGTTGTCACGGAGTAGGAAACTTGGTATCTCCAACCTCCTGTCTTAGTTACTTTTCTAATCCTGTAACAATGCTGTGACCAAGACAAGTTATAAAATAAAACAAAACAGCTTAATTAGGCTTACAGTTTCAGAGGGTTACAGTCATGCTGGTGGCAGCAGAACCACTGAGAGCTCATTGTGATCACCAGACAGGAAGCAGGAAGGCCACTGGGACTGGCCCTCAAACCCTCCCCTGTGCACATCTCCCGCAACAGGAGCGCACGTTGTGTTCCTTGCCAGACACTTCCACCAGTTATTCACACCCATGAGCCCATGGCCGTTCTCATTCCAGTCAGCACACCTTCCTCACTGTCCCCATCCGAGTGCACAGGTCTGCATTGGCAGCGACACCTGTGTGAAAAATGCTGCGTGGTCTTTTGTAATTTCCTTAGGAGAGACACCAGCTGAGAGACACAGAGATGTAGTCACCTCATGGGTCATGTGTAAAAACTGATGCAGAGCTCGGGTCCATGTTCCTGACCTGGCTGGGCATTGGGTGTGTTTCCCCTCAGCTTCCTAATGAGTGTTGGCTGTGTCTTCTCAGTTGCTCTGGGTGCTCCTCTTGGCCACCATTGTGGGGCTGCTGCTCCAGCGCCTTGCAGCGAGACTTGGAGTGGTCACCGGCTTACATCTTGCTGAAGTATGTCACCGTCAGTATCCCAAGGTGAGCAGCATGTTGTCCTGACTGTCCACTACCTTAGAGAAATCTGTGTGTCTGGCATCATGTGCTGGCCCCAATCTGCACCGAGCTGTGGAGGACTTGGCGTCAGTGTCCCTGAAACTAGAAGTACTGAAGGAATCCTACCCCCTCTCTCACTGTCAACCCATGTCTCTACCTCACAATCTAACGTGGGACTCGATTTTTTGTTGTTGTTTTGAGACAGACTCATGTAGACCAGGCTGCCGTTGAACCCTGTGCTTAGCCAGGATGGCCTAGAACACACCTAATGCCTGCCTCCTAGAGTTGGAGGCACACACCAGTTTCCTTAGTAAAGTCTGCATGAGAAAGCATCTACCAGTCACTCTTGTTTTTGAGAAATATGTTTTAATAAAGTATATGTTGTAAGAGCTTTGGGTTTGCTGAGTATTAACAGTTTGCTCTGCCCTGTTTTACCACCAGCTATGTGGATGGCTGCGATTGGAAGACCCTGGGGGCGGGCGGTGCTGCAGACTGCAGTCAGGCCTGTGGCTGAGACCGTTTTTAAGTTTATCTTAGATGGGAAGTGGCCTCCCTTGAGTGTGCCCTGAATGCTGAAGTCGTTTCTGACTGCGAGCATGATGGTTTTGTGTTGTGTATTTTCTTCTCGATTCTCCTAGGCTGGTAGGTTGGTCGGTCAGTCATCAGTCAGTAAGTCTGTCTCTGTGTGTGTGTGTCTGTCTGACTGTCTGTCACTCTCCATCTCTGTAGCTTAGGATGTTCTTGAACTCTTGATCATCCTGCTGGATCCTGAGTGCTGGTGTTGTAGGCATGTGTCACCCTTTGGGTATCAGCAGGCTTTCGAGTGCCACTAAGCCAGCACTAACTCAGTTTGCCTTTCTACTCATCTGCTGGTCCAGATCTTGTTTCCTTGTTTTCTGTTTTCTGTCTATTCTGAACATTTACTTTGAGCACTTTTAAACAGAGATTTTTATTTTTTAAGATTGTATGTATGAATGTATTTTGGAATGTGCACATGAGTGTGGCTGTGAGGTTCAAAGGCTGGAGGTGGGGTGGGTGGAGGCTGGACCCGTGAAGGAATTGTGAGCTGCCAAACACGGGTGCTGGGAGCTGGCGTTTAATCTTTCGTCTTCTGCAAGAGCAGTATGTGCTTTTAACCACTGAGCCATCTTACCTTCAATACTTCTGCATATACCTTTTCACTTTTTGTATATTATTATTAAATTCAAGATGATAAAGTCTGTCCCGTGTTTGTTTTGTAATCGTAGTTATGGGCGAGTTAGAGGTTTTAATTTCTCATTTCCTGTTCTCTTAACTCCCATTTTGAGCATATTTGTATATTTATTTTCCTCTGTAGCTTTTTAGATTGTTTTTAGGCAAGAGGGTAAGTGGGAAATAACGAATAGAAATCCCGCTCTTCTGAAGAGCTGGGTCGGCCCCCTGACCCTGCTTCACAGTCTCCCACAGGAAGTCCTTTTCTACTCTGTGGCTGTGTAGGGCTGAGTTCTGGGAGTTTTCCAGTCTGAGGGCTATGGATGGCTGTGGGTTTGTGACAAAAATCTGAATTCTGAACAAAGAAAGTTCGTAAAATGAATTATCAGAACCACTCTTTTTTTTGTAGGTCCCACGGATCATCCTGTGGCTGATGGTGGAGTTGGCAATCATCGGTTCTGACATGCAGGAAGTCATTGGCTCAGCCATTGCCATCAATCTCCTGTCTGCAGGAAGGTGGGGGCGGGACTTCCTTCTAGAACATTGTCAGTCCTAAGCTTGGTTCCAAATCCAGAGTGGAAATGAAAAGCCAGCTCGTTTTAGGTGTTCAAGATTCAAGTAGTCTGGAGCCGCCTTATCTCTCAGCAGATGTAGCATGCATCTTCTAGTCCCAGGATGGGTTGTATGCACTTCCATTTAAATGAAGTGAGCAGCATTTTGGGGTTTTTGTTTGTTTGTTTTGGTTTTTGTTTTTTTTGTTTTGTTTTTTCGAGACAGGGTTTCTCTGTGTAGCCCTGGCTGTCCTGGAACTCACTCTGTAGACCAGGCTGGCCTTGTGTCTTGGTTTTTAGAGACAGGGTTTCTGTGTAGCCCTGGCTGTCCTGGAACTCACTCTGTAGACCAGGCTGGCCTCGAACTCAGAAATCCGCCTGCCTCTGCCTCCCGAGTGCTGGAATCAAAGGTGTGAACCACCACGCCCGGCTGTGAGCAGCATTTTGTGGCACAGTTAATTATTTGCAAGGCTGCTTATTCCACTGCACAGTGAGGTCCTTCTGCATATGATGCATGCTTTTCAGCTGTGTCCCACACGTCTGACACAGAGAGCTCTCGGGGGGGGGGGGCGGTGGGGGAGGGAGTTCCAGTGGATGGGCTTCAGCTGCTGTGTCTCTGCCACTGTTGCTCCTCCTCAGGACCTAGCTTTCCCCAGTGTTTGGTGTTGGACAGGATGTGAAGAAATCTTCATTGGGTTTTTAATCTCTCCTCTTGTCTCTAATCTAGGGTTCCCCTGTGGGGCGGAGTCCTCATAACCATCGCAGATACTTTTGTATTTCTCTTTTTGGACAAATATGGTAAGGCCTGGAGCAGGTGGGTGACTCCCAGCCAGCAGCTTCGGGCACAGGGCTGTGGGGACGGCTGTCCTCCGTGCTCACTTCTGCGCTTCCCCCTCAGGCTTGCGGAAGCTGGAAGCGTTTTTTGGCTTTCTCATCACGATCATGGCCCTCACGTTTGGATATGAGGCAAGTGTTGCAGGCTGTTGGTCAACTGTTTAAAACAAAGTTTCATTTGTCTCACTTGTAATCTTTTATTATAAAAGCAGTAATGGCAGAATAGTTTAATTGTATTGAATCAGCAAAAAGCCAGATACTTCTGGGCTGCTCTGGCAGGGGTATAGCCCATGGCAAGGGTTCATGTGCAGGAGGCCTGAGGAGACTTTTGGGGGCATCAAAAATGACTAGACTCCACAGGACCTTTCAGGACCATTTTTGGTCCCAGGTTAGCTGCCCTGACACAGAACAGCTTTGGAGTGGGTAGCGAGGAGGCCATGGAGTCATTGCTGACTGCCAGCTCAAAGACACTCTGTGCTTACCATGGCCAAAATTAATCACAGCCTGACTTTCCTGTATTAAAACAGTGATGGTGAGCTGGACAAGGCGGTGCACACCTTTACTGGGAGATGGGCACCCTAGTCTCTGGAAGTGTCAGGCCGGCTTGATCCACCTGGAGAGTACCAGGGTAGCCAGGGCACAGAGTAAGACAAGAAACTGTTGATGAGTTATAGGTGACTGATGATTTTCCTGCCTTGTTCCTTACCCATCCCCAGGGATCAATATCATTATTTGCACTTTTTAATGTCCAGTTGTTATAAACTGGTTTTTACATAAGGGCCTGCTTAGACATTTAAAAGATAACTGGTCTGTGAGTCAGTTTCCCCAGATTGTCCCAAGAGAATTCTAGCTTGTCTTTAAGAGAAATCCTGACCTGAGAGGAAGTTGGAGAGAGCAGTGCTCAGGGATGACCCCCCCCCCACCTCCCGCACACCCGTATGCTCAGGGAGGACCCGCTCCCACACACTCGAGGCAGGCAGCATCGCTGGCTTCCAGATGAGCAGATGAAGAGCAGCGTGGGGAGCAGCGTGGGGTCAAGAACTGGACTGTTGTTGTCGGGCCTGTCGGCAGCTACAGTGATGCAGATACAGCAGCCAGACCTTCCCCAGTTCTTAGCTCAGAATACTGTGGTCTCTGCATATCTGCGTTGTACTTTTTACAGTGTGATGTAACATTCAGAATATACAGTCCTGGGTCCTCTGAGCCCCATATTAGTTTTCTTTGTGTAATTGTAACCAAATAAACTGTGGAAAATAACAGGAGGAGGGAGGTCTGTTTAGCTAGGGTTTCAGAGGGCTTGGTCTGGCCTGTAGTTCCTTGGGCAGATGTGTGTGGGAGACTCACTCTTTACCTCAGTGCAGACAGGAAGCAGGGCATGGCTTGCCCCCATTGACCCACATCCAGGTAGGCTACACCTGCCGGTGTTCCCACCACCTCTCCAGATAGTAAAACCAGATAGGGCCCGAGTCCGGTTATGAGCCTGGGACAGGCCGTTTATACTCAGACCACATCCGCCCTTCCTTCCATTTCGTTGATGATGCTGAGGTCTGACTCAGGGCCGTGCGCATTATGTCGAGCACTTGCTGACTCCACGTTCTCCATATTCCGGGCAGTTGCTACAGAGCATTGGGGGAGGAAAGGCTGCCAGCGTCTGCCTAGGGCTGTTCTCCTACCTCGTGCTGCAGTGAAGGCTAATGGTATTGTGTTGCTGTGTAGTACATTACAGTGAAGCCCAGCCAGAGCCAAGTACTCAGGGGCATGTTCGTGCCGTCCTGTCCAGGGTGCCGCACCCCTCAGGTGGAGCAGGCGGTGGGCATCGTGGGAGCTGTGATCATGCCGCACAACATGTACCTGCATTCTGCCCTAGTCAAGGTGAGCCGCGCCCCTCGGCATCTACTGTTAGAGCTCTGAAGGAGCAGTCTTTTTCAGGCCGGCTGGCCAGTGTTTATCACCAGGTTGACTAGGAGATGTTACCCACAGAATGCTGGGCTAGTGTTCTTCAGGAAAGGCCTGGAAGTCTCGAGGTGGGGAGGAAAAGAGGGCTTTCCCAGCAAATCAGGCGTCCTTTGCTGAGGTAGTTCAGAGACTTGGAGGTTAGTCTGTGGGAGCTCAGGAGTCACATGGTCACTGGCTCCCCCATTTGGGGGTTGTGCAATGTTGTCAAAGGTCGAGGAGCCCTCATGGCTCAGGGAGCTGAGGCCTCCTTTTTCGTCTCGTCAGTTGTTTGTCTTTCAGCTGACTGCAGACTTCTGAGTTGTTAGAGACTGTGCATCTGGTGGAAATGACCACCACTGTTCTCTCTCTAGTCTAGACAGGTAAACCGGGCCAATAAGCAGGAAGTGCGGGAAGCCAATAAGTACTTCTTCATCGAGTCCTGCATCGCGCTCTTTGTTTCCTTCATCATCAACGTCTTTGTCGTGTCCGTCTTTGCTGAAGCATTTTTTGAGAAAACCAACCAGCAGGTGGTGAGTGCAAGGTCCTGGGTATGAGTGCCAGGGTCATGGGTGGGAGGTGAGTACAGAGTCGTGGGTGGTGAGTGCCAAGGTCGTGGGTGGGGGAGGTGAGTGCCAGGGTGAACTGCCTGCTGGGGTGGGACAGACAAGAGGAATGACTTGGAACCCAAGGGAATCTGTCTGAAGCCTAGGTGTTACCCACTCATTGTCACAGTCAGCCAGTCTGTGGACACCTGTTAGGGGCTGGGAGGAGCTGGCCTTGGACTCACACTTGCCTCCTGCTCTTATCCTGGCGTTTCTGTTCCTTCCTGTTAACTTCTGCCAGCCCATCTGCTCCTCCTGATGGTTGAGCTGAGGCCAGGTTACAGGGAGTCCCCCAAACAGAAGCACAGGCTATCAGGACAAGACTCTGTGTCCTCTTAATTCCTGCTGCCTACGTATTTTGTTAGTTTGGTTTTTCTTTGAGTTTTTTGTTTGGGGTTGAACCCAGGACCCTGTGCACGCATGTACGGTGCTAAGCTGGCATTCCACCTCAGTCTTGCCCAGATTCCTACCTCGTCTTACCTACCGCTCTTTATTTTACAAGACCTTTGACCCCTGATGTCTCTTACATTTGGAGCCTTCTGCTTTGTCTTCTCTTTTTTGTTTTGATTTGAGTTTTGATTTTTGTAAAAGGTCTCACTGTGGAGCCCTGGCTGGAGACTTGTAACTCACTCTGTAGACCAGGCTGATCTGGAATTCACAGAAATCCACCTGCCTCTGCCTCCCAAGTACTGGGATTAAAGGTGTGCGCCAGGATACCGGGAATTTCTTTTCGTTTTTTTTTATGTAGGTTCTCCCTGTACAGCCCAGTCTGGCCTCAGCCCTGAGGTTCTTCTGTCTCAGCCTCTGAGTGCTGCCACGGAAGCCCTCCTAGAGCTCTCGCTCCTCTTGTTTAACTTACCATGCGCCAATGTTTGTGTAGTGCCGTGTACACGCTCAGTAAACCTTTTGATGCTTTGGGATATTAAAGCCTGGGGAAGGGTTGCAGGCAGCAGTGCGCCGACTTGTCGTGGCCCTCCTGGGGCATGTCCTCCAGCTTGTCTCACGGGACAGATAAGGGAGCTCTTATCTGGTTCTTATTTCTGAAATATAAATTGTTCTTAAACTGCTTCGGGTTTTAGGTTGAAGTCTGCAAAAATAACAGCAGCCCCCATTCTGACCTCTTTCCCAATGACAACTCTACTCTGGCTGTGGACATCTACAAAGGGGTAAGCGTGCTATAGCATGCTGTTTGCGCCCTCTACTTTGGGGGAGATGCTAGCATAATCTCTGGCCTTGGAGTTCATTTCAGATCTGAGCATAGCTCCTGAGTATCTTTTATTTGGGGGGCCCATATGCCAGGAACACATAGGGCGGGGTGGGGGTGGTAGCTGGTAGAAGTGGGCTGAAAGGCTGCACATCGGGGACTCCTAAACTCCGAGGACAATGAAGTTGTGCAGGTGTTGATTGGAATGGCAGAGGAGGAGCTTAGTGAAGTTGGATCACTAGCTCTGCTGGCCCCAGTGATCCGCCCGTGACCACAGGAAGAGAGTGCACTGCACTGTCTGTCTGTGGGCCTCCCTCCATTTCCCAGAAAGGAGCATCAAGGAGCTTGTTTGGGAAGTGTGGGCTCTGCCTCCTGAGTGTGAGGTAGAGGTTAGAGATGAAGGCCCTGGAGCACAGAGAGGAGGGAGAGCTGGGCTGAGGGATGCAGGGCACCAGCAGAGTGAGGTTGGAAGCCCCCAGGTCAGATCAGTCAGCGTCCCTTCCGTGCAGTGCCCGGCATGATTCCAGGTGTGTTGGTGTTCCAGCAGAGGGAGGTGCTGCCGAGGGCTAGGTGTTACCTAAGCAGGTCACTGACGAGCCTGTCTCTCCCTCTCCCAGGGTGTTGTGCTTGGATGTTACTTCGGGCCTGCAGCTCTCTACATCTGGGCAGTGGGTATCCTGGCTGCCGGTCAGAGCTCCACCATGACCGGAACCTATTCTGGCCAGTTTGTCATGGAGGTGTGTGCCGGGGTGAAATAGAGGGAGCTCGCACAGCTTGGAGTGCTTAACCCCCCATGCTTCTGAGGGTTCCTGACTTGCCCAGACAGCTCTCGCTCCTGTCACATACGGTCACCAGCTTCCATGCTTCCATCCAGGGATTCCTGAACCTAAAATGGTCGCGCTTTGCCCGAGTGATCCTGACCCGGTCGATCGCCATCATCCCCACCCTGCTTGTTGCCGTCTTCCAAGATGTGGAGCATCTAACGGGGATGAATGATTTCCTGAATGTTCTGCAGAGCTTACAGGTGAGCAGGGAACTGGGGAAGCCCGTGCTGGATTTAGTCAGCATTGACTCACCCTTGGGTAAGTGCCAAGCCTCACGCTGGAGCCTGGGTCCTAGGGGTGGCCGAGGGGAAGGGAGGGGCATGGAGGTTCATTAGTGCAGATGATGAGCTATGCTTAACATGCACATCACAAAGTGAGACACCAAGACGGCTCAGGGGATAAAGTGCTACCTGTGTGGTTGTCCAAGCTTGACCTGGATGTGAGCCCATGTAGAGGTGGTAGAGTGGCTCACAGGGTTGTCCTCTGACTTCCGCATTCAGCCATGGCATGGGCATACCCACCCATCCATCCATCCATGCATCCATGTCTTCTGTCTGCCTATCTCCTCACTCAGTCTCTGCCCATCTCCCCCTCACGCACACAGATAAGTAAATTAATGACACTTAAAAGTCCACTGATTAATGAGCCTTGTAGCTCATTAATGCAGCAGGGTAAATCATTGACTGAGTTCTAAGAACACTGCTAAAGCCTGTGGAGCTTACAAGACAATCACATCCAATATGTTATTTATTTATTCTCATCATGTGTGATGCGTGTAGCTTTGCTACCCCACCTAAGCTCCGGTTGGGACCTCGCTACCAACCCCCACACAGAGAATATTGGATCCACAGAAAAAACCACACACATTGCTCAATTTCAACTTGCCTTTTTGGCACAGTTGCTGGTGTTATTCATCTCCCATCTGGAGAAGCCTGCCCTTCTCAGTGCTCTTAGCTCCACACCTCTCCACCTGCCGTCAACTTAAGCTGCTCAGTTACATTTAGTTTCAGCTCAACATCCCAACCACCTGCCTGTAGAAGTGGCCTGTGGCTACTCTGCCCAAGAATCACATGGCTTCTTGGCTTTTCTCCAAAAAGCATGACATATCTCTTGCCTCTGGAGACTCAGAAGTCTGGCCTGTTCATCAGCCCAGCAATTGGCCCATGGCTTCTTTACTGATAGATCAAGAACCAATAGGTAACAGGACCTTCGCATCAGAACCACTCCTACATATGTTTATCAGTGTTTTACCTTTGTGTGTGTGTGTGTGTATGCGCCTAGAGCCAAAAGAGTTCAGAAGAGGGCATCAGATCCCCTGGAACTGGAGTTATAGACAGTTGTGAGCTGCTGTGTGGATGCTGGGAACTGAACCTGGGTCCTCTGCAAGAACAGCCAAGCAAGGGTTCTTAAGCACTGAGCTGTCTCTAGTCCCCAGTGTGTTGTTTTTTGTTTAAACAAAGGCACTTAAGATCATGATTAGTGCTGAATTAAAAATAATGTTTGGCCAAGGCAAGGTGATCGGAATAACTGTGACCTGTGGCGTAGGCAAGATAGGGCTCGTGATTCCTTTCTGTGACCCATGCGGTGTCTGTGGTATTCACGTACTCTGGGAAGCAGGGATGTCAAGTGAAGAAGCTTCCATGATGGATGTGGAGGGGGATGGCGAGCCAGAACCAGGCCAGTGCCAATAAGCAGCACTCCTCCAAAGTTCTGCTCAGGCCTTGCCCCAACTTGTCAGTGGTATCCTGTGACCCAGAGGTGTAAGCCAGGTAACCCCTCTCCCAACACTATGTCCCCAGGTTGCATTTCATCATAGTGTCTTACCACAGCTTCAGAGAGGAAACTAACATGCCGTGCAATCCCTGTGATTCTGTTTTCCAGCTCCCCTTTGCTCTCATACCCATCCTCACGTTCACAAGCCTGCGGCCAGTGATGAGTGAGTTTTCCAATGGAATGTGAGTACACTTGCCGTCCCCAGAAGGCCATGGGAGGGATTTTACCCAGTAGGCAGTGGGAATATGTCCTAAAGAGCTATGTGCTTCCAGGAGCGATCACTAGCTGCTTCTCTGTGGCTTAGAAAGAAAACAGCAAGTATGAGTTTCAGGAAAAGAGGACACACTTCCTTCAGCCCTTAGCCCTCCAGCTTCAACTGCTGACATTTGAATTCTATGTTAAATTATCCAAGAAAGGCACACTATTACAGTGTGCACCTTGAAGTGATCTGTGGGCTATTTGTAGCATTAATTATTAGCATTTGTAATACAGGCAGCTACAGGCTGTATTCTCATTCCATGTCTGCTGCTGCAGCAGACACTCTGCCAACAAGCAGCACAGGGAAGGTTTGTTTGGTTCCAAACTACTACTGCCTGTCCTTCTGGGAGATGCCAAAGCAGACTCAGACAGCTAGTCACATGACATCCTCTGTTAAGAGCAAAGGGAATGAATGCGCCTGCCCTTGTGTGTTTGCTCTGAGCTAGCTTGCTCTGTCTTGTGTTAAGCATGCTCTAGCTAGGCAGTGGTGCCTGCCAGAGAGGACTGGTCATTCTCACATCAGGCCCTACAGATTTGCCACAAGCCGGCCTGGTGTTCCCAAGTGGTTCTTGTATGTGACAAGATGGCAGTTAAAGCCTCTACTAATCCGTACAGATGTCCATGTGATCGGCCAGGTTTCAGAGGTCTGTAATTTTCACCACATTAGAGGAGGTGGGATCTTCAGAGCAGGGCCAGTAAATGAGGCAAAGCTTTTATTCAGAGCCGCAGACAGTTTAGGTTCTGAGGATTACAGAGCAAAGTTCTCACGGCTTCAAGCTGTACACAGTCAAGGGCCATCACAGGTGGCAAATGCCTTAGAGCAGTATGAAGGGGAATGTAAGCATTTAATGAGTGAACGACAGCAGGCAGTAGTGAGCGATCTGAAGGAAACTCACTCCACCCACTACACCAGGGAGGAACACAAAACCGTGGTCAGTGTTCGTTCACACGAACCATCCTGGGTCTTGGAGACCCGGCCACAGATTCTTGTGTCCTTGGCCTGTTGTCACTTCTCTCAGAGCTCTCCTCACACGACTCCATCCCTGGACGCGTTCCAGCATACATGAATGGCTTGGTGCGTTTCTGACTGCTGATGTCTAGGGTCTTAAATGCTAGGTTCCCATACCACAGAAAAGGCTCAGAGGATAAGCATGCTTGCAGCACAAGCGCAGCAGCCTGAGCTGCGTAAGTGGGGAAGGAGAGAACTGGCCGCACGTGTGCGCTGCGGCAGACGTGTGCCCGCACGGTGCACACAGCGATAGGTAGCTAAAGACTACAGTTTCTGTTTACTCTGACCCCTTCCCTCTGCTTCATCGATAATTTTGGCCTCTGTACATTCCCTCAGTCCTGGGACGCGGCTCTGTGGGCGTGAGCTGGACTTCAGGCTCTGACTGCGCTCTTTGTTTTGCAGAGGCTGGAGGATTGCAGGTGGCATCCTGGTCCTTATCGTCTGCTCCATCAACATGTACTTTGTAGTGGTTTATGTCCAGGAGCTAGGGCATGTGGCACTGTATGTGGTGGCTGCAGTGGTTAGCGTGGCCTATTTGACCTTTGTGTTCTACTTGGTAAGTCCAGTGTGAAGGGAGCTGGGGCACCTATGGCGTCTGGGACGGTCCAAGTGGGACTGACTGTCCTTCAGAAACAAATGGTCCTCAAAGTACTCAGCACTTTACGGAGACAGCTTGTCAAATCAATGGTTTCTGAAATTTCAGTTAGTTTTTGTTGTTATTGGTACTGGAGATTAAACATAAGGCTTATACAATGCCAGTGTCTTAGTTAGGGTTTTACTGCAGTGAACAGACACGTGACCAAGGCAAGTCTTATAAGGACAATATTTAACTGGGCTGCTTACAGGTTCAGAGGTTCAGTCTGTTATCCTCAAGGTGGGAGCAGAGCAGCATCCAGGCAGGCATGGTGCAGGAAGAGCTGAGAGTTCTACAACTTCATCTGAAGGCTGCTAGAGGAAGACTGACTTCCAGGCAGCTAGGACTAGGGTATTAAAGCCCATGCCCCCAGTGACACACTTCCTCCAACAAGGCCACACCTAATAGTGCCACTCTCTGGCCCAAGGATGTACAAACTATTACACCGGGTAACCATTCCAATACCACACTCTATTCGCAACCAGATATTCTTAATTTGAATCATCAAATATATTTTAGGTTTTTTTGTTTGTTTGTTTTGTTTTGTTTTGTTTTGTGTGTGTGTGTGTGTGTGTGTGTGTGTGTGGTGGGGGTGTGGGAGGAGTGGTGTTTCTCAAGACAGGGTTACTCTCTAGCCCTGGCTGTCCTGGAACTAGATGATTTGTAGACCAGGCTGGCCTCAGACTCACAGAGCTGCCCCTGCCTTTGTCCCCTGAGTGCTGGGATTAAAGACCTGAGATACCACGCCTGGGTCTACTTTTGTTTTTCTTCTCTTTCTTTTTTTTCCCCTTGATTTTTTGAGACAAGGCTTCTCTGTGTGTCCCTGGGAGTCTTGGAAGTCCTCCTATAGACAGGCTGGCCTTGAACTCAGAGATCTACCTGCTTTTGCCTCCCGAATGCTGGGGTTAAAGCTGTGTGCACTACCACACCCGGCTCCTCTTTTAGTCTTTAATGCCTAGTATTTTTCTATTTCTGTTTTTTATTTTAAATAAGGGTCCAGTATTTGATATCTAAAGAGAATGTTAGGATGTGTTTGAGAAACGGCTTAGAGTTGCACAGCAAGTGTAAGCACGTGAGTTCAGATCCCAGGACCCACACAAAAACACTGCAATGGTTGTGCGCGCCTGTGACCCCAGCCTTGGAGAAGGGGAGGCAGCAATGGGAAAGTGGCTGAGGCCTGCCAACCCAGCTCCAGATTCAGTAAGAGCCCCTGTGACAGCCGGAAACATGCATAAGACACATGTGCACATACAGACGGCAAGTACAGATGTGTTCTTCCCAGTCCTCCCCACAACTCCACAAGTGAAAAAGCTGCAGCAGTGAGAACAGATTCAGTTATCTGTTTGGTACAAAGGTTTCTGAAAAATACTAAGGTCAGGGATAAGAAACAGCAGAAGTTCTGCCATTTCTGCTGTGGAGAATATTAAATAGGGAGGCTAGAGTCGTTCTCTCTCAAGCACGTCACTCCACACATGTGATATCCCCCGCAGATGAGGATCTGATTGAGAAGACTCCTTCAGTGTATACTTTAATTTGTGCCCTGGATCAGTGTATCTTCCTTTCCTGTACGTCGGGCACGCCACGATACACTGCTTACCATAAGACCTTGGAATCCCAATAACTGTATGTGTCCTTGGCAGGAGAGATGGCTCAGAGGTTAAGACCGCTGGTTGCTCTTCCAGAGGTCCTGAGTTCAATTCCCAGCAACCACTTGGTGGCTCACAACCATCTGCAGTGGGATCTGGTGCCCTCTTCTGGTGTGTAGGCACACATGTAAGCAGGATACCGTATATATAGTAAATAAATAAATCTTCTAAAAAAAAACCCATTCTCTTAGGAATTTGGCCAACTTTTCCTTCACAAAAATTGGATGCGAGGGCACTGAGTTGGGACCCTAAGATGAGTGAGGTTGGTTAAGCCGCAGTTTTGGAGACAGGGCCAAGTCTAGATCTTGCTGCTTAGCTCAAAGCCAAGAGCCTCACCGGGCAGCTGCCTGCTGCTAGTCTGCAGCCGTTCTCTGCAGCCACAGGATGCCGTGACTAGGACAGACAGCCCTTGGAGGAAAGACATGGACACAGCTGGGTGTTTGGGGCAGGCAGGAAGCAGCTAGGCCTCTGCGTAGCACTGGACGAGCCTTGCTGTTGGGCGAGTGACAACTGTGCTTTGTTTTCCAGGGTTGGCAGTGTTTGATTGCACTGGGTCTGTCTTTCCTGGACTGTGGACGCTCGGTAAGCATCTCTAAAGCCCTGCTGAGCGAAGACACCAGCGGTGGCAATGCTAAGTAAACACTGGATCCGTCTGTCTGTCTTTGCAGGGAGCCATCAGAGCCAGTGTGTTTCTATGGTTTACTGTGTGAACATAGCCATAAGTATGTGCTGTTGCACAGGCTGCATTTAGGACTCAACTGTTAGTTGGGAAACACCGATGTGTGTGTGTGTGTGAAGGTCTTTGTTTCCTTTTGTTTTTGTGAAATAGCATCTTGCTGTTAAATACTAGATTGCCTAAAACTCACTGTAGCTTAGGCTGCCCTCAGCCCTACAGCAATCCTCTGACTCACGCTCCTGAGTGCTGGGACTCCAGGCACGGCTGCCATGCCTGGCTCTCATGTGTGCGTAAGGTGATGAGTTTTGGCGGGGGTCGGGAGGTGTCTTACCCTGAGCATTAGGCAGCACCTTGAAAAGGTGACCCTTGAGTTGTAAACACTAAGTTTCTAAATAGCTGCCCAAGGACAGAAGCTTGTTTTTAGCCAAAAGAAACCCAACCAGACTGTCACCACCCGTTTGAATTATAGAATTAGACAGCTACCTTTGAATTCAGGGTTTTTGTTTGTTTGGTGCATTTTGTTTGTTTTTCAAGAGTTTCTTCATGGCTGTCCTAGAACTCACTCTGTAGACCAGGCTGGCTTCGAACTCACAGAGATCCTCCTGCCTCTGCCTCCTGAGTGCTAGGATTACAGGCAGAAGCCACCACTGCCCTGCTAGTTCAGGATTTTTTTTTTCTTTTATTTCTACTTTGGAATTTCTCAGTGGAAAGGAAAAAAGGTAGGGCATAAGTGTGGGCGTGGACAGATGACGGCTCACCCGCAGTGCAGGCTTTCCTTACAGAGTGGAGCTTAACAGGGAGAGCTCCATCTTTAGCCCTGAGGTTAGTACTTTCCTGTTAATATCAAGCATTCCCGATAGTGTTTAATCTTGAGTACACACAGCCCCTGAATCTTTGTCTTCTGAGAGAGTGCTGCCTGCAGAAGACTGTAGCACTCGTGGACTGACTCTCATGAGGCTCTGGACTCAGAACGAGTCACAGAGCTAACCGCATTACTCCGGAAAGTACCCTTCACCAAGTCATGTCTCCGACGCCGCTATTCCATACCCAAGATAACTCAGAAGGCAGTCTCAGGGGCTCTGGACCCAAACCTTGCAAAGTCAGGAGGTGTCACTGGTGTGAAGTCCTCTTGCCTGCAAGGTGGGCCTAGGCTGCATCCTCGGAGAGAAAGCCTGGTGAGACCAGACTGTGAAGCTCTGGAATCTTCAGCACCGAACTGCTGCCCTCAGTTCAGCTACTTCTGACCTGTCTGTCACGGGGAGACGTGTTTCTGTCACATCAAATCCTGTCTGTCTGCTGGAGAGGAGTGATACAGGAGTGTGTGATCATTGTCTTGGAGGCAGCAGGAGCAAGAGCAGCTTCGGAGGATATCCTCTCTGACGCTTTCCCTGTGGCGAACTGGCCGACAGATGGCCTTTGCTGTCTGTGCCGCTGTAGCGTTCCTGCTAGCATGTCTACACAGAAGCTCAGCCTGCATAGGCTCTTTATGAGGCATACAAGATCAGTCGCTGTGTTTCACTCACCCACAGCTAATCCAACAAAACCAGGTCACGGGTCTCTCACAGCAGCATTCCCAGCCTGTGGTTGTCACCCATCTGCAACCCTACATCCAAAGACATTTACATCGTGATTTTTAACAGTAGCAAGATTAGTTACAAAGTAGCAAAAAAACATTATTATTGGGTGTGACCCCAGCATGAGGAGCTGGCTTAAAGGGGTGGCAGCATCTGGAAGGTGGGGAGCCCCTGCACTACAGGGTCCTCCTCACACCTGCCCCCACCACCACTGTTCCCGAAACTGATCAGGCTGGAAGCTGAGCTTTTGCAACCATCTCCCTGCAGTGCTTGAGGGCCAGATTGATGGCAGCAGAATTCCTTGCTTAGATGCTCTAGTCTGCATTTGTACAGGGATGGGGTGGGGCAGCTGTATCCCAGATTCGCCATACTTACAGTCCAGCCCGAAGCTGCTAGGGATCACGCCCAGGGGTCTGCCTTGTGTGTGCTAGGCAAGGCTCCGCTGCACATCTCACTTCCTGCCCCAGAATTCTGTTGTGTTATACTTGTTTACAATGATAGAAGGTTTCGTTGTGTGATACGGTCTCTTCTGATTTTACAACTACAATATTTACAGTGTCAAAAGATTAAAAATGTTCCCTATTAATTTGATTGTCACTGAAAACGGTACTTCAACTGTACAGTAACCTGTAACCATTTCACGCCCCCCACGCCACTGTGGTTCTGGCATTATATCTGTGAGCCATCTTTGTGCATTCTCTGAATTGGTGCTTGTTCTTTTTTTTTTTTTTTTTTTTAAGATTGATTTATTACTATACATAAGTACACTGTAGCTGTGTTCAGATGCGCCAGAAGAAGGCATCAGGTCTCATTATGGGTGGTTGTGAGCCACCATGTGGTTGCTGGGATTTGAACTCAGGACCTTCAGAAGAGCAGCCAGTGCTCTTACCCGTTGAGCCATCTCACCAGCCCCCTGGTGCTTGTTCTTACGTGACCTGCAATAGTTGTCTCCTCCGTGCACTGGGAGCTGATGGCTGGGGAGTAGCGGAAGCTTGTCCTGTGAGATCCTGCCAGGTCCAGCAAGTGGCCTCAAGGAGGCTTTAGTGAACTTTTTACAGCTTGTGAACTTGCTGTGATTAAACCAGAACTTCCCTCTTTCCTGTTTGGTTTTCTTTCCTGTTTGGTTTTTAACACCGAAAACACTTTATGATGGGGCCTTAACAACTGAAATAAAGACCTGCCAGTTGCCATCAGGACTGACACACTTTGAGTCCCAAGCATTGGTGCTTGTGTCCCTAAGGGACAGAGAAGGAAATGGATTCATTGCTCTGGAAGGTCTGGATTAGCTGTAGACACCAAGAGGGGCCGAGATAGCTTCAAATGTGCCACCGCCACCAAGCCTCACACCTGGCTTCATGCTTAGAGCCCACGTGGTGGGAAGGGGGAAACTGCTCATGATGGCTGTTTCTGCCCTCCACAGGTGCTCCTTGGTATATGCATACTCGCCCCACACATTTACACAACAAATCATATAATTTTTTTCTGTCTAAATGAAAATTTAATTTACCCACTTAATTTATCCAAAAATTAAATACTTTTGTTGTGGCTAAGGCCATAACTATTATTTTGCAAGATGCAATCTGTCCTACCTTCCTCTAAGCGAAGTACTCGCCTCTCTGTAGTCTTGTCTCAGTCCAGGAAGGATTCGTTGACAGTAATAAACATTTAAAAAGAGAAACCGGAGTCACTTAGTTTAAAACCAGATGCACATTTTGGCTCACCCAATGTAAATGCAGACACTGGCCCCGATGCCATTTGTAAAGGAGGTGAAATGATTTGGTTTAAGTTCAGAACTAATTTAGAATGCAGAGCAATTCCAAGAACCTTACATTAGCCTTTCGTGTTACCTCACGCGTGTGTGCAAGTGGCAAAGCTGTTGAAAGTCCTTGGGACAGTGGGCTGCAGAGATGGCTCAGTAGTTAAGAGCACTTAACTGCTCTAACAGAGGTCCCAAGTTCAGTTCCCAGCATCTATATCAGGTGGTTCACAGCTACTCACATAACTCCTGCTTCAGGCACGCAGTCTCAGTCTCTCTCTCTCTCTCTCTCTCTCTCTCTCTCTCTCTCTCTCTCTCTCTCCCCCCCCGCCCCTCTCTGGTTTTTCAAGATAAGGTTTCTCTGTGTAGTCTTGGTTATCCTGGAACTCACTCTGTAGACCAAGTTGGCCCCAAACTCAGATCCTGCCTCTCCCTCTCATGTACTGGGGTTAAAGACATGCTCAATCACCACCCACCTTAAAGTTCTCGGAACAAGGCATTCACCCTCTATAGTAAGAGGCGACTGAGCAGCCTGAAAGCGTATCTGAGTCATGTTGTCAGTAGAACCTGAGTAGTTTAAGCCAGTGTTGAGACTCCAAACCATCTGTGTAATATAATACAACATGCCCTTCAAACATAGACTCCAAACCAACTTGTGTAATATACAACACGTCCTTTAAGCTATGGTGAGACTCCCAAACTTTCTCAGGAGCACCAAGACATCAAAATATTTTAATCAGGTGCAGTGACACACACTTGTAACCTCAGCACTTAAGAGGCATGGCAAGACAATGGCAGACAGAAGGCCAACCAGGGCTGCACAGCCAGGTCAAGGTCACAGTGGGCTGCACTGTCCTAGCACTTGGCAGTAACTCTGGGTACTCGTGTCAGGCTTAAACAACAGAGAGGGCTCTCTGTAGATAAGAACAGTAATAGATACACTTGTTTATCACCTCCGTGCACCACAAGAGTGTGTTAACCTATACCTAGCCACATCTCTCAATGTCTCAGAACTAGGCAATGAAATTCTCCATGTTACCTAAGCAGTAATGCTCTAAATGCCATGGACCAAGGAAGTCCACGTGCTCTGCTCACTTGGGACCTATTTCCGTGACTTACCCACGAGTCTGGTAGTGCGTACCATTTCCTCAGGTCTGGATGTCAGACCTGCAAGTGGGTGTCAGTGTCTCCCTAGCACACTGGCTGGGAATGTTTTCATCCAGGGCACCATGTGGTCTGTGCATCTTCACACAGCATTCCTGTGTGATGACACAGGCCATGTGTAACGTGCTCAGGATAAACTTCCTGACGACTTGGTGAGTTATAATCACAGTGTGCCTGGCATCTCCAGATGGAACTCATTTCCATTCTGCACACAAGACGAGGTTCAGAAAGTAGACACTGAGTTTGTGTGGTGGTGTGTGACTGTAATCCTAGCACTTGTGAGGCAGGGGGATCACTGCAAGTTCCAGACCAGCCAAAACTCCAGAATGAAACCCTACACAAAGGATTGGGGTTTAGCTCAGTGGTAGAGCACTTGCCTAGCCCTAGGTTTGATCCTCAGTTCTGAATATAAAACCCAAAGGACACATTGGGAGGACTAACACTAGGCCCTGAACCGCGCCCCTCTCCTCCAGTCTTTCCCGATACAGTATATGGCTCTAGTCCCTTCATACAGATCTATAGTCTGCACTCCACATTAACACACAGACTGTCGGTGCCAAGGGCAATGGTACCACTAATACTCTGACTGACATGAAAGCCAGTCATTGTTCCAAAGTGTATTGCTGGACAGTTAAGTACGGCAGAGCAATTCGTCCCAGTACTTGGGAGGCAGAGGTGGGCAAATCTCTTATCTCGAGGCCAGCTTGATTTATATAACAAGTTCCAGGATAGCCAAGGTTGTTTAGTGAGGCCCTAACTTAAAAACAAACAAACAAACAAACAGCATGTTTTCCACAGATCCCTGCAAACCATCTGCATTAGATTCACAGGGAAGGGGTCTGGAAATATCTTTTTAAAACTGCTGAGGGTGGGGCGTGATTATAAATATCTATAATCCCAGCACCTGGGAGGTGGGGGCTGTGGTAAATCAAGTCCATACTCAGCTCCGTAATACCTTTGAGGCGGGCCTAAATGTCACGATTCCTGCTTTAAGAAGCAAAAAGGTATAGGACGTGAAGACAGGTGTGGTTCCTGATCCAGCCTGCAAACACTGGGACCCACAGGTCACTGCTTCTCAGCCTGGCAGACACTGGGACCTACAGGTCGTTGTTTCTCAGCCTGGCAGATGCTGGGATCATAGCTCACTGCTTCTCAGCCTGGCAGACGCTGGGACCTGCAGGTTGTTGCTTCTCATCCTGGCAGACGCTGGGATCACAGCTCACTGCTTCTCTGGACACTTTTCATTCCCCTAACTACTCAGGAAAGGGCTTTTCTCAAAGGATAATAGGACCAGAATTACCAGACTCAGGGTTTAGAGCATTTGAAACCTCATTTCCAGTACACTGTGCGAGGACACAAAAGCGTTCCGGGTGTTTGGTCATATTATCTATCCTAAAGTCCCAGCCCAGCTTCACTCTCATGAGACAGTCAGAATGCATTTAGCACCGTCCTTAACTCAGCTCCGTCTCTGGCAGCCACGAAGCACATGCGCAGGAGGTTTTCACCCCCGCCTGTGTTCTAAGCTCGCTTTCCAGGCTGCACTCCAGGCTGCAGCCTCTCTCGCTCAGAGCGCTCTCTCTGCCTCACGGTTGCTTGGCTGCTGTGTGGCTGACCCTCTCTAGGTCCAGTCCCAGGGGATCCGGTGCCACCTTCCGACCCCTGTGGGCAGCAGACGTGTGCACACTACATACACTGATGTACCTAAAATAAAAATCTAAAAAGTGTCCATGATCTTAAACGAGTAAGAACCTCACATACACCGTTTTCTATTCTGAAATAAAAGTCAGAAGTACTGAGAAAAAGAGGCCAAAATAATGCGTGAATTCACGGTGTAATTCCTTGCGAGTGACACTAACTCTCTTCCTATGCCTTTTGTCCTCCCTCAGTACCGCCTGGGACTGACCGCTCAGCCTGAACTCTACCTTCTGAACACCGTGGATGCTGACTCAGTGGTGTCCAGATGACTAACAGCCCAGGAGACTAAGGACACTTTCTCTAAGCCCTTTCGGGCCGAGTGCCTGTTAGCAAATCTCTTAGTTCAGAGGTGAGCTTGTTCAAAGGTATTGAACAAAGGTGAAGTTCTCCTCACGGACTCAGGGTAAAAGCTAACAGTTGTGTATGGGTCAGAGACCTTTCGGAGGCAGCGGGCCTTTGGCAGCTATGCAGTCCCTCAGGCTTGTGTCTGCACTTCCGGGGTTTAAATGTATTGATATGTATTTATGTGAACCCAAACGTGCCAGTTTGGGTAAGATTTTAAGGTTATAAAACTTGATAGATTTTTACAAATGCCGTTCAGGTGAATTAGGTCTTTGTTCTGTCTGGGTGACAAATGAGGAAGGGGCCTTTCTGATGATGAGCTTACCAAAATAACACTTTTAAAGCACTGCTTTACCCCAGTGTGCGTGCGCGTGCGTGTGCGCGTGTGCGTGCGCGTGCGTGTGTGTGTGTGTGTGTGTGTGTGTGCGCGCGCGCGCGCGAGTGTGTGTGTGCGTGTGCGTGTGTGTGTGTGTGTGTGTGTGTGTGTGTGTGTGCGCGCGCGCGCGTGAGTGCATGCTTCTGCTTGTGGGGGCCACAGGGTGGCATCAGGTGTCTCCAGTCTCTCTCTGAACATGGAGCTCATTGTTGGCTGAGCTAGCCAGCCAGTAAGTTCAAGGATCCTCCTGGCCTCGTGCC
Organism: Mus pahari; assembly: GCF_900095145.1. Lineage (NCBI taxonomy): Eukaryota > Metazoa > Chordata > Mammalia > Rodentia > Muridae > Mus > Mus pahari. The sequence continues at coordinate 64,919,770 of NC_034606.1, read as the reverse complement.
CCAGCACTGGGGTCACAGATCAGCTGCTATGCCCAGATTTTACACAGTGCTGGGGACCCAAACTCAGGTCTTCCTGGACAGCAGGTACTTTACCAACTTTCCCCCTTCGTCTCTACATCAAGTGTGTCGGTGGCCATTGTTCTGTTGGTGTCTGTCCACCTGTCTTTCTTCCCACTCTACGCGTTGACACTCCACACACCGTCCTAACCCCATCTGAAAGGGCCGCCCATATGTGTACTGCTGAGTGTCCTGAGGAATGTAAGGATTTTAAGGTGTGCGTTACCAGAGGTCTGAGGCGCGCACTCAGTGGGCACACAGACCATCAGTTTCACTTTAAGCACCGACACTCCACACAACGTGTGTGTACAGGTAGCGGAGCTTTTTGGCTTTTGCTTTAATCCCAATTGCTAACCAGAAATAATTCTCCTTTTTATAATAAAGTTCATTCTTAATAGCTGAAAGTTCTTGTCTAGGGGCACTGCTCATTTGTAGGGCTCTTGCTTGCCTTTGGCAAGGCCTGGGGCCTGGGCCCCACCACACACACACAAGTGTGTGCACACACATATGCGCACTCATGCACACTCATACAAACACGGACTTGTGGGCACAGGCATGCACACACACAAACACAACACTCATGTACGCAAACGCATGCTCACGTGGGCACTCCCGAACACACAAAGGCACACACTCACACTGTAACTGTCTTCTTAGGGAATCAGTTACAGCACTTGACCCGCATTCCTACCTGGCAGTATAGTAGACAATACAGCAGGTTAGAACTGAATCATAGCTGCCCACTGTCATTGCCATGTGTGCTCTGGGGGCACACGGCTTATCGGGCATGGGCCCTTCATATTCTTCTTTACATTTTTGCTCTCAAAGGTTCTGAGTCTATAAACCCCGTAGTCTGTGTGTGACTTTAAATGTCACATTCATCTTTCAGCATTAAATGTAGAAGCAGAGAGGTCAGACATTACATTTTTGTTTTGTTTTGTTTTCTAGGACAGGGTTTCTCTGCATAGCCCTGGCTGTCCTGGAACTCACTCTGTAGACCAGACTGACCTTAGACTCAGAGATTCCCCCTGCCTCTGCCTTGAGTGCTGGATTTAAAGGTGTGAGCCACCAGTGCCCAGCTTGCCAGGGCTTTTGCTAAATTCACCCTTTACAGCTTCTTCACTTCCACCTTGGGGCCTTTAATTTTTTTTTTAAGATTCATTTTATTTATGAGTACATTCAGACATACCAGAAGAGGGCATCAGATCTCATTACTGATGGTTGTGAGCCACCATTTAGTTGCTGGGAATTGAACTCCAGACCTTTGGAAGAACAGTCAGTGCTATTGACTGCTGAGCCATCTCTCCAGCCCAAGGCCTTTGAAAGAAAGAAAGAAAGAAAGAAAGAAAGAAAGAAAGAAAGAAAGAAAGAAAGAAAGAAAGAAAGAAAGAAAGAGAAAAAGAAAAAGAAAAAGAAAAGAAAAGAAAAGAAAAGAAAAGAAAAGAAAAAAGAAAGAGAAAGAGAAAAGAGCTACTGTGTAGCTCTGGCTTACCTAGAACTTGTTATGTAGACCAGGCTAGCCTCAAACTTAGAGATCCTCCTGCCTTAGCCTCCAGTGCTAGGGTTAAAAGTGTGCTCAGTTCTGCTTGGCCACAAGGCCACTGGAGACTTAGGAGAGTCACCTTACAACCTAGGTTGCAGCCCTGACCTTAACAGAGACAGAAGCAGCAGCAGCTGAGACAGAGGCAGCAGCAGCGGAGACAGAGGCAGCAGCAGCGGAGACAGAGGCAGCAGCAGCGGAGACAGAGACAGCAGCAGCGGAGACAGAGGCAGCAGCAGCGGAGACGAGCTTCGGTTACCGAAGTCCCTGTGTTTTGGTTTGGTGGACACTGATCGCAATCCCAGATGAACCCATTTCTTGGACACCCACCCGACCCTCCACTTCTGTTCCCCAGTACTTCTTTCCCTGGGAGATTATGTGGGAGAAGAAAGGCTGAAGACAGAAGCTTCCTGTTTTGTGATTCATACAGAGGTGAGGCAGATGAGGGAGGTCAGGAACTCGCCAGGATTTCTGTAGCTCCTCTCTCTGGGCTTTCTCTGGGTGCTAGGAGGAACAGAGATAAGTTGCCACACACTCACAGGTATCACCCTGAGGCCACACCGCTCTCTGTCAGCAGAAAATATAATACATACCAAATCCATTGGAAGGTTGACGTCTAAAGAGTGAGCCTTGGTTAAGCTTTATGCCATTAAGAACAAGTATTAGCTTTGGCTAGCATTCACAAAGCCCCTGATTCAACCCAGCACTGAAGGGGAAAAAAAAAAAAGAGGGGGAAAAAATGAGGCCTGTGGTGCGTACCGCAACCCCAACACTGGAGAGAAAGCTAAGAGGATCAGACCAGGCTCATCCTTGGCTTTGTGTCCAGGTAAAAATCTTGGGATCTGATGAACTCTTCAGGCACCAGACATGTATGTGGTACTCAAACATAGATGCAGACAAAACATACATATTAAAAAATAAAACAAGTCAAAAAATGTTAATGGTGCTGGCAAGATAGCTCAGGAGGTAATTAGAGACACCTGCTACCAGGCCTTATGACCTGAATTCCATTCCAGAGACCCACAGGGTGGAGAAAAGCAACTCACAAAATGTCTGACCTCTATGCATGCTGTGGCTCCTGTACACCTGCACATATATGCACAAGTCGTTAAAAGTATAACTTTAACAAAAGCACAAAACATTTAGCTTTGGCATGGCGATCTTTGTTACTCAGAAGATTGGAGGCTGAGCCAGGAGGATCTCACATTCAAGGCCAGTTTGGGCCACATGCCAAGATCTTGGTCTCAGAGCCCAAGGGACCAGAGGGGTTACTCAGTGGGTAAGAGCACTGGCCACTCCCAGCACCCTCAGGGCAGCTCACAGCAGTAACTCCAGTAACTCCAGTCCCTCTGGTAGTACACGTGTATGCGCATGCATGCACACACACACACACACATGCAAAATACCCAAAACAAATGAACCAGTAACAAACATCGTTTTCTACTATATGGTAACAAGTCTGGGTTTCTGTATGTAGTGGCATTATAGAGCAGTAGTAATCTTAAAATCCCCAAGAACAGGGTACTTTATCAGAAAAGAAGTGTATCTAGCTCACAGAATAGTTCAAAGACATGGGGCTAGCACTTCTACTGAGGGACTCTCGCCCCATGGTGGGTGGTACCAAGTGAGGCAGTAGCCAGAGGAAGAGAACATAGAACATACCAGGGGACCAAGAGCCAGGAGATCATTTGTTCATTCACTCATTCATTCATCCACTCATTCATTCATTCATTCATAGTCCCCCACCCCCAACCTCTCCAACAGCTGACCTAAAACCCATGACTATCCTACCTTAGTTCCCTAGAGGGGCTGTCCTTGATAACAGCCTGTCCTCATGAAAATATAGTTCCATAAGAATGGCCAGTCCCTCCCCTTGACCTGACCGTCTCTCCCTAGACTCCACCTCTTCAGAGACTCCCCCGACTCAAGCTTGCACACTGGGACCAGGCCTCACACACAAGAACATTTTGAGGACACGTTACAGCCTGCAAGCATAAGTGTTGTCAGTGTATAGAGAAAACTATTCCTGTTCACGGTTCCCTGGGATTAAACGCTGTGACGTTTAATTAAGAAAGGATGTTCCAATCCTGTACACCAAAGTCAGCGGCCATGCAGCTAAATAATTAGTACTGAGTTCCTGCTACATGATTGTGTGCCCACCTTACTGTGAAGGACAGGTGGAGAACATGCAGGCTTGCGGTGTGGTAGCCAATGAAGATACCATGTTTGAGACATGGCATTAGGCCTCTGAAGTATTTTACAGATTCAAGTGTTAAGGAGTGTCTGTGTATAGGGACCCTACTTAGCAGCCTCCTGCAATAGATTCCCCCACTCTACCCAGCCCAGGGGAACACAAGAGCATCCTGCATCTTTCCTTGTTACAAGTGGACAAGTTTGTAAGTTTGCCTGGGTTGAGGCTATTGACAGATTCATAGTTGGCAGTGCTATTTAAGCAATAGATACATTCTTTTCCTTCACTCCGTAACATTACAAAGTAGGCTTTCCGAGAGTTGTCTTCCATGCAGAAGAGGTGAGGCAGAAGGATTGCAGTTTTGAGCACAGACACTGCTGCATAGTAAATTCCTGTCCCACCCCTCAAAAAGGGTTTCACAGTGTTGTACCCCAGACTAGCCTGGAACTTGTGACCCTCCTGCCTCTGGATCCCAGGGTTTTAGGCCGGAATCATGCCCCACTTTTTTGAAAAGCCATTTTCCTTCTCTTTTTTGAACATTTATTTATTTTGGTGTATATGAGTATTTGCCAACATGTATGCATGTGCACTGTATACATACTCTGTGCAGGGGTTGCGAGCTGCCGTGGTCCTCTGCAAGAGCCAGTCCCACCCCCTTTCTATAGCCATTTGCTTGTGGGGATCAGAGGGTAACCTCAGGAGTTCATTCTCTTCTTCCACTATTTGGGTTCCAAGGTGCACGCTGAGGCCAGGCTCAGCAGCAAGCATCTTCATTCCTGAGCCACCTTGCCTCCTTAGATCCCTTTTCTGAGAAAACACACTTGGTCTGCACCACTTGCTGAGTGAATGGTGGCCACAATTTTGCTAAGAGCCTGGTTAGAAGTCTGTCAGAGCCTGTTGGTGCAGGCACCCCTGCTGCCTGTGTGCACAAAGTCTGGAGCTCTAGGGGGGCCTAAGCCAGAAAAAGACAGCAGCAGGGTAATCTTCAGTGTGGATTTAGAGAGCAACTTCTTAGCATCATAAGATACAGATTCTATGAGGATTCTGCGTGAGTTACACTTTGTAGCATGATTCAGAACACAATGAGAATTCCTTTTTCTGATGCTCAGCACTGAAGGAGCTGGTCATCCTTGCTTCCAGCTTCTGGCTTTATTTTTTGGGTACATTGAAGAACCGAGGTCTGATATAATCCTTATACATAGAGTAGAGAACACCTGGAGAAGAAAGTCACCCGCAATCAGTAGTGTCCGTGAGAAGTAAACACTGACATTTTCCCACACACTTTTCCAAAACTAGCACACTATTGCAAAAGAAAGGGGCAAACAAAGCTCTCAGTAAGCAAGGCTCTGCTCACTCAGCGGCTGTAGAATCAAATAACACTTAAGTATTTTAGATCAGCATTGACATAGGCATATGTACATGTGCACACACAAACCCAAACTCATAAAAACACAAATTCTGTAAAAAAAAAAAAAATTAATTTAAAAGACAATACTTTGAACTTAAGCTGTCATAATACCATCCCCAAATTTAAGTTTTTGTTTTGTTTGTTTTTTGAGTCAAGTGTTTCTCTGTGTAGCTCTGAATGTCTAGAACTTACCACATAGACCAGGCTGGCTTTGAATTATAGAGATCTGCCTGCCTCTGCCTCCCAAGTGCTAGAATTAAAAGTGTGTGCCACCATGACCGGCTGAACTCGTGTTGGCTGAAGTCGGTGACACATGCCAGCAGTTGTAGCAGTTGGTAAGCAGAGGCAGGAGGATCAGAAGTTCATCATGGTGTTTGGCTGTACTGTGGGTGGAGGCCAGCCTGAGCTGCATGAAATCCTGCCTCAACAACAGAACAAATCTTGGGAAAAGCTAGGCAAGTTTGGTCAGACACAGGTGTCTTAGTTAGTGAGTCATGCATTCAGCACCTGCCTGTGCTCAGCATCCCAGGGAATATGTATGACTGATGGAACCCTGCTCTGGGGATCAGAAGCAGCAGGTGAACTAGCTCTGAGATGAGGCAGATAATGCTAGCAGTCCGAGGGCTGCGTTAAGGCTTTGGAGAATTCTTGGCAGTGAATTCCAAAAGGGAAAGTCAAGCCTCAGATGTAGTCTCCCTCTGGCCTCTCTCCCTTGTCAAGGCATGGGTACCTAGTTGTCTGTTTTGTTCACTTCTCCCAAGGCTGCCCACCGTCATCTTCCTGTGATGCACAGAAGATAAAGGCTCTGTGGATTCTTTTGTAGCACCACAGGACAGTAAACTGAGGCAGAAGCTGCAAAAAGCTTTAGAGTGAAATACTAAAATAACTAGAATTGATGCTGCCTAGAATTCAAGCCAAAATGTTTTCTTTTGAGCCGAACTCACTGTAACTGAAACGACATTCTCAGAGCTGGAGAGGTGACTCAGTTGGTAAAGTGTCTGCCTAGCGCGCACAAAGCCCTGGTTTGGTTCTCAGCACCGCATAAACCAGGCATCGTGGCACACACTTGGTTTTTTTTTTTTTTTTTTTTTTTTGGTTTTGGTTTTGGTTTTTCGAGACAGGGTTTCTCTGTATAGCTCTGGCTGTCCTGGAACTCACTTGGTAG
>NC_034606.1:64888739-64913339 GCF_900095145.1 Mus pahari | reverse complement strand
CCTGCCTCTGCCTCCCGAGTGCTGGGATTAAAGGCCTGCGCCACCAGGCCCGGCGGTTTTTTTTTTTGTTGTTTGTTTGGTTTTTTGTTTGTTTGTTTTTTTCGAGACAGGGTTTCTCTGTGTAGTCCTGGCTGTCCTGGAACTCATTCTGTAGACCAGGCTGGCCTTAAACTCAGAAATCTGCCTGCCTCTGCCTCCTGAGTGCTGGGATTAAAGGCGTGTGCCACCACGCCCGGCTGTGGCACACACTTATGATCTCAGCATTCAGATGGCAGAGTCAGGAACGTCTGAAGTTCAGAGCCATTTTTGACTACATAGGGGGTCTGAGGCTAGCACTGGACAGTGAGACCCTGACTCAACACACAAGTGAATAAAACCTCAGGTTCAGAGAGAATTCTGGACTCATTTCTTTTATTGAGTTAGAGATAGTTCATTCTTGCTTCTTGCCAACCATCTAAATGTACATTCCATGAATATATGATCACCAACACTCGTTGCCTCTCTAGTGATCCAGTTAGATCTCTAAGGGGAGCTCATAATGTGCTGCCTATATCTGTACTGTTACAACCCCATACACTATCAGTCACACACACACACACACACACACACACACACACACACACACCCTGCACGCTTTTTGTTTAATTTTTGTTTGTGTGTTTGTGTGTGAGTTTGTGCATGCTGTCCCACACCTGTGGGAAGGTAGAACAGCCTCAGGTGTTGGATCTCCCCTTCCCATTTGAGATGGGGTCTCTTTGTTGTCGGATCCTGCATACACCAGGCTAGCCCACTGACCACCTCCTGGGATATCTCTCCAGCTCCCATCTCACCACAGGCACACTGCATCCAGCTTTACGTGAGTTCTGGGAATCTGATCTCAGTTGTCACATTCGCATAGCAAGCACTTTATCATCCAGCCATCCCCCTGCCTCTCTATCCCATCCCCTGCCCCTCCAAGTCATCCCCTGCCCCTCCAAGTCATCCCCTGCCCCTCCAAGTCATCCCCTGCCTCTCCAAGTCATCCCCTGCCTCTCCAGCCCATGCCCAGTCTCTCCAAGTCATCCCCCTGCCTCAGCTGGTATTACAGGCACACGTATTTATTTTTAAACTATAAATGTAATATACATAGCCTACATATTAGCAGAGAATTCTTTTTCATTTTAACCTGTTTGCTTGTAAGTCAGGTTCTGGACCACTTGCCCTGTGTGGTCTCTAACTCCTGGACTCCCGGGATCCTTCCTCATTCTCTAACAGCTGGAACTGCAGGTGTAAGCTACCACATCTGGCTAGTGTCTTCATTTTCAAGAAACAGTATAGTGTTCTCTTCCCATATCCCTAAGGACCTCCTTATACATAGGATGTGGGGTCTGTAATTCAAAGGGTTTGTGAGATCTCACATATCCCAGGCCAGCCTTGAACTTGCTTGCACCTCAGTGCTAGCATCGCAGGTAGATGTCAAGATGCCTGGGTTTTAGGCCATATTACAGTTGGAGCCCAGGGCTTCCTATATTCTGGCTTTCTCCCTAGTCATGGAGACATTTGAATGGTGACTTCTGTAAGTATAATGTGAGGTTAACAGTTAGAGTCTAGAGTGACAGCCCTGTTTCTCTGTAAGCCACAATGTATAGTCTATACAATAAGATAACAAGACCTAAAACTTGTAACTGCAGGAGAAAGAACAGCATCTGTTACTGATGACCCTCGTGGGTCACACCGGAGGCTCATGCCAATGAGCATCCAGCTGCCATCAGAGGCTGAGAGCAGCTCCGTGGAGGACCATACCTTTAAACTCAGGGAACCTGAGACATCAGCTCCAGATGCTGGGGTTAGCCTCGGATTGTATCTCGGTACAGCAGGTGGAGGCAGAGCTAGCTCTTAGTAAGATGAAACCATTAATGACAACACGTGACAAGGAAGGAAAATGTGGTATATTTATGCAGTGGGGTGTGGGCATTGGTTGGTTTTTACCGCCAAAAGAACTTCTGTTGTTTGCAGCTGGAGATGACCTTGTCAAACAGGTCATGGCCATCTCAGAAATAGTTTTCTCTCATTTCTGGATCTTAAGATTTTTGTAGCCAGGTGTGGTGGCACATGCCTTTAATCCCAGCACTTGGGAGGCAGAGGCAGGCAGATTTCTGAGTTCGAGGCCAGCCTGGTCTACAGAGTGAGTTCCAGGACAGACAGGCCTACACAGAGAAACCCTGTCTTGAAAAACCAAAAAAAAAAAAAAAAAAAAAAAAAGAAAAGAAAAGAAAAGAAAAGATTTTTTTTTGTATAAAATCACTCACACATACATACACAAACACACACATACACACAAGGAGAGAAGGGGAACTAGGGAGGGCATAGGAAGCACACACATGCTTCACGTGCAGTACACACGTGTGTGGACACTTGAAAACGAGCTGAGGTAATGAGCTAGCTGCCGGTCAGGTGACTGGCATTGGGGCATTCCTTAGTGCTGCCTGCTTTGCCTGCTGAGCACTCTCTCCCTCAGCCTTGACCTTGGTTCTCCATCCTCTGTATGAGTGAGAGACAAGAACTTGGGACACATTTGTTTGTTTATTGTGTGTTCCTGTGTGCGCGCCACAGGGCGAACACGGGGGTCCGAGAACAGTGGGTCTCAGGACTCAAACTGAAGCCACTAAGCAATCTTGCCGCATGGGAATCGTACTGGACTCCTGTTTTCTTCCCCTAGTCGTTGGGTGGCCAAAGGCTTCAGTTCTGCAGAAGTCCAGCTGCATGCTCCAAGATGTTCTGTCTTCTACCAAAACAGCTGTATGGGGGCACTGGGAAACATTGCTGGTGTCCCCAAAGCCCGGGGACTTCATTTCCACCATCCCTCTAGAACTGTAATGCGTGGTTTACCATTTTGGTAGAAGCAGACAGTTAGAATGGCATCCACTTGGCCCTCTATCACCATGGTCCTTCCTTCAGGCCTGGGGACCAGTGTGTAGATTCTGACAGGTGCTGGCAAGAGGACATCCAGTTCATAAGCCAGACTGTCTGGGTGTGATCCTCAGGAACTGTGAACAGTGGACAGAGAGAACCACTCCACAGGGTGGTCCCCTGACTTCCACACGCATGCTGTGCATGCATACACCCATGCACACATCACACACAATAATAATACATTTTAAAAGGATGCCGAAAGCCGCCAAGGATACACATTCCAGTGACACGCTCCAGGATTAGAGAATATCATCCTTGGGGCAGGCTGTGTGTGCAGCAGACCCTCCGCAGAACACAATGAGCTCTGCCAGCTCAGAATTTGAGCTGCACTTTACTGTAATTGTGCCAGAGCAGGCATCTGCTGGCTTATTGCCGGCCTTTCAAAACTCCCTGCAAATGTGTCTATCTTCTCTCTGGTTTCCTGGTAAACGGCTGCAGGTCTCTTTTGGGGAAAGCTAGAGAGATGATTACAATATGTCTGTTTTTGTATAGATGTATATGTACATATATGTGTTACATGTGTTTATATGCATATATATACATACACACATATGGAGGGTGTGTGTGTGTGTGTATATATATATATATATATATATATATATATATATATATATATATAATGTACATGTTGGGAGGAGGCCTTGGGATGTGAGATAATGCAAGTAAAGAAGTGGGCCACCAGCCCAGAGATCCTTGCTGTGTGCTTCAAGTTCAAGCCTTTTTTTCCTTCTGGGCTGTCCCAACATCCAGTTCTAGGGCCACCAGAACTGGGTGACCAGAGCCCGAGATCCGTGGCTTAGCCTATGCTGTCACTGCTTGAACTGTTGCCAGACACAGCAATCAAGCATCCCTTCCCTGCCTTTGCCAATCAGATGCCACCAGTGAGCTCCTTAAGATCAGGATCTCTCAGTCTCCGTTGACTCCAGGGAGGCTGGCGGCTCACCACATCCTTCTCAGACAAAAGAGGGGGCTATCAGGACTCTTGAAGTGGCCAGGCCTACCTGGATATGGGCATTTCCTCCTCCCTGATAAAGGGAGTGGCTATACTGGGGGAGGCCAATTGAAGTCTCTCTGTCTCCCTCATCCTCTGGCTGCCTGCCTCCCTCCATGGCAGTCTCCCAGTCTCAAGGCTGCTGCAAGTTGAGGCTAGATTACTCCCACTGTCGGATGCCCTGTATGCTGCAGGCTGTTTGGCAGCATCCCCATGACGATAGTTGGGTTGCTTCCCACTCACAACAGGGCAAACAAAAATGTCCCCATATGATACCAGGTTAGCTTTTCCTGAGGGAACAAACTGCCTGTCATTTCCTGAAAGGCCACAGGGGCAGCCACATGGCAAACCTTTGAAGAACCAAACAGAAAAGACCCCAGAGCTTGGGTGCCTCACTTCTGTGGCTGGAGAGCAGCTGGAAGGAACCAGGAATGTGGGGCACACGAGGAGGATGGGAGAGAGGCTGAACCAACGTGTGCTCAGGGGAAGATGCTCACGAGACCAGGGGTCTGCTCAACTGTGAGAATTAATTTTGTTGGTGACACTAAGAACCTGAAGACTGACCCAGACAGTGGTAAGGACAGGGGCTTTGCTTTGGTGTCCTTTGATGACCATGATGGTGGATGAGATCCCTTGGGAAGTCAGGCCTGTGGCTGGCCACAGCTGGGAAGTGCTGCCTCGATTGGAAACCGAAGTGGTTGTCCTTGAAGTTGGGTTTGGGGGTGATAACAACTTTGGCCATGTGGTTTTGGAGGAATGGTTTAGTACAAAGGAGGCAGGCTTGGAGGTAGGGAACTACAGTAACTTCGGGAACGCCAAGCCAATGTGGCGTTGGTTTAGTTTGGTTTTCTTTGTTGGTTTTGGTTTTTCGAGACAGGGTTTGCCTTTGAAGCCCTAGCTGTCCTGGAACTCACTCGGTAGACCAGGCTGGCCTCGAATTCAGAGATCCACCTGCCTCTGCCTCCCAGGTGTTAGGATTAAAGGCATGGCTCCCTGCCTGGCTGAGTAAATGGGTTTTGGGGGGTTTTTTCTTTGTTTGTTTGTTTGTTTGTTTGTTTTCGAGACAGGGTTTCTCTGTATAGCTCTGGCTGTCCTGGAACTCACTTTGTAGACCAGGCTGGCCTCAAACTCAGAAATCTGCTTGCCTCTGCCTCCCGAGTGCTGGGATTAAAGGTGTGCACCACCACGCCCAGCAGTAAATGTTTTTAATGTGCCTGTCTAGGCCGTACTGTGTAAAGATACTGCACCCAGAAGCCATCTTGGTACACCTCTCCAACAGTGAGATTAGGGTACCCTTGGAGTTCTACCAGACTGAATTAGAAACGTAGTTACAGTTAGTTGGATGAGATGGCCTTGCCTGAAGAAGCGTTGGCGTGGTTGACTTGACAGTTCCTATTGTCAAGTTAGAAAGTTCACATTGATCTGGTCACTTAAGCATAATCCATTGAGCAAGACAAGGAATGCACACATAATCCCTGTACCAGGAAGCCTGAAGCAATATATAAGCTTCATAAAGGTCCCTAGGAAACAGCCAACCAGAACCACTGTAGGAATCTAGTCTGCCCTGTGTGGATGGCTTCTGTTTGAGAGTTCTGAATTGTCCCTGCTTGTCCTGTCTTATCAGGCACTCGCCTGTAGTCCCATAACCAAGGAGGACTGTTATTTTGAGTCTGGCCTGGACTTAAGTAATGATTTCTGAGGCCAGCCTACACTGCCTAGAGATTTTCTGTCTTAAGCAAACAATCCTCAAAAATGCAGGCCAGGCATAGTGAAGTAACTGTAATCAGAGCATCTGAGAGGCAGCATTACCAAGATCACCTTAAACTCCAGCCCAGCCAGGGCTATGCAGTGAGCCGACCAAAACCTAAATGGTCTGTGTTGGAAAGTTTTATGCCAACTTGGCACAAGCTAAAGTCATCTAGAAGAGGAAACCTCAATTGAGAAAATGCCCCGAAGATCAGGTAGGCAAACCTGTGTGGGGCATTCTCTTAATTAGTGATTGCTGGGGAAGGGCCCAGCCCACTGTGGGCGGTGCCATCCCTAGGCAAGCCATGAGGAGCAAGCCAGTACACACCCCTCCGTGGGTTCTGCATCGGCTCCTGCCTCCAGGTTCCTGCCCTGTTAAAGCTCCTGGGCTGACTTTTTTCAACAATGGGCTACAATGTGGAAGTGAAAGTCATACAAACCCTGTCCTCCCCAACTTACCTTTGGTCATGGTGTTCCATCACAGCAGTAGAAACCCTAACTAAGCCGCTAATCTTTTCTTTCTAAGTAATCGTAACCAAGACTAATCTTTCCTTGCTAAGTATGTCAGCCGCTGGGCAAAGCTTCATACCTGGGACGAAAGTTAAAAGGCTGTTTAGACCTCTGGCCCCTAAGAAGCTTCCTCATCTGCTCGTGAGACAGGCTGAGGGGCACAGGCACCGCTGTTAGTGGAGCTGTGTAGAGCCAAGCCATGCCAGCATTTCCTCTAGAGCAGCGATTCTCAACCCGTGGGTTTCGACCCCTTTGACCCTTTCACATGGTCATGTTTCCTGCATATCAAATATTTGCAACTCATAACAGAAGCAAGGTTACAGGTACTAATTTTATAGTTGGGGTCACCACAACATAAGGGACTGTATTAAAAGGTCGCAGTGTTAGGAAGCTTGGGAACTGCTGCCCTAGAAGGTGACCACCATCCCTTTAAAGTATGGCAGTTTTGTCGGATTTTATCAGGTGGAAATCCTAAGAAGTTGAGAAGGCCTCATCTATATCAGCTTGCTTTTTTTTGTTCGTTTGTTTTGTTTTTTTTTGTTTGTTTGTTTTTTTAAAACTCTCTCTTTTTTAAAAAAGATTTATTTATTTATTTATTTATTATATGTAAGTACACTGTAGCTGTCTTCAGACACTCCAGAAGAGGGCGTCAGATTTTGCTACAGATGGTTATGAGCTACCATGTGGTTGCTGGGATTTGAACTCCGGACCTTCGGAAGAGCAGTTGGGTGCTCTTACCCACTGAGCCATCTCACCAGCCCCTCAGCTTGCTTTCTTAAAGATCCACTTTTATTTTTCTGTCCATGAGTTTCTGAATGTGTGAACGTGCACTGCAGGCATGGCGACACCCAAAGAAGCCAGAAGAGGGCGCCAGAACCCTCAGAATTAGAGTTACAGATGGTTGTGAGCTTTCAAATGGGTGCAGGGCTCAATCACTTGCAATAGCAGCCTGCCCTTAACTGCTTCATCTCCCCAGCCCCTGAGGGGAATCTCTTTACCTCATATCATTTCGATCCAAAATTTATCTTCTGCCAAGAATTTACAGAATAAGTAAAACAAAGCACACACACTTGCACACAAGCACACATCCATGGAGGACAACCAGACCTAAGAAGAGGCAGGCAGCTTACCTAGAGTCACGGCTCCCACTGCACATCCTTGGGCAGCAACCCGCACGTGGATGAGATGAAGGGACATCTTCTGCTCTCTTCTGGAATTTAGCTTGTAAAGACCGTAGGTCAGCACAGCCACAAACCCTGCCATACCTGCAGATTTACAGATGAATTAGGGAATTAGAGATGACCCAGTGGTTAAGAGCACTAGCTGCTCTTCCAGAGGACCCAGGTTCAATTCCCAGCACCCACATGGAGCCCATACCTATCTGTAACTCCCATTCCAGGGGATCTGATGCCCTCACACAGAGACAGGCAGGTAAAACACCAGTGAATGCAAAATGAAGATAAATTTTATATTTAAAAACAGAAACCCATTTGTTAAAAATATGTAACAAAGCTTAGGGGCTATTTTACAACAGACATGAATTAGATTAACAAGAGGCAAGCATTCCCCTTAGCCAAACGAAAGGCTGTGTAAAAGATAATTACCCAGAAGACAGACAAGGTGTAGGCTTGGTAACCTTCATCCAACATACTTGGGTCAGAAGTGAGGGTCGTGGGTGTTTTAGATTTTTGAACATCTGCATTATGAGATGCAGAAGCCATCTAGGGAAGGCTATGCCAAGCAAGTGAGTTTTCTGGAGATGGCCCACCATTGTGCATGGCTGAGATGGGTGAGCTCTGAGGTGCAGGGTCCTCAGAGACTTCAGCCCAGGTTTGCTTCTCGATGCTGGGATGCCTTTCCTGCCACTGTTACATAGCCCAGGGAATTTGAGCATCTGCCCACACTATTGCGTGATCTCCTGCAGGATCAATAGGAAGATGTACTTTCATGTAGTAATATTGTGTAGACAAATTGGTGATTTCATAATTCCTAAATTGGTTCAAGTAATTTCAAGCCCTCTATAGAATGAAAGCTGCAGATAGAGCTCTGTAAACCTTCACATGTCATGAGCTGATTGCACTAGGAAAAGAAAGCAGTCTTGGAACACATTTATGATTAAGGAAAACATTCCTTCTAGGCTAGGAACGAGGCCTCTATCTGGTAACAAAAGGTCAGAAACTGGGATTGGGCAATTTATTGTAGGTGCAAGGACAGAAAATAAGTGATGGACTAGTTTATCAATACAAGACTTCAAAATCATGAGACACAAGGCAGATGGTTTGTCTCTTGACAAAACTGTGCTAACTTATGACATAAAATTATTGCTTTAAACTTATAATGAACTTATGGAACTAGAAAAAGATAATGTTTAGTTTGGTACTAGTCTTAATGAAAAAAACATGTAAACAATGCTGATGTGATGCCTTAAGTCATATCAATCTATGACATGGACTATTGCCTTAAACTTACTATGAACTTGTGGAATGAAAGTATTTAGAAAATCATGTGATCAGTTATCTTGTTGTAAGGGTCTTACCTGATATAAGTGTGTTCTTTTCTGTGTGCCTGACTCTCTTCCTTTCAGTCTGACTCACAAAGAGTTAATGAACTCTGAGCCTCTCACCTGATTAGTGAAAGGCCCTGAAAGTCAAAGAGAAGATGACCCAAGCAACAAACTTCTTTCCTTAATCCCCTGCTGCCCTCAGCAGGAATGAATCACCAGAAACCAGCAGCTTTTGGCCACAGAATAGCAAGAGAAAGTTAAATTTCCAGAGGCCATCAGCTTCCAGGCCCCAGAACAGTGAGAGTCACAAGGCCAGAGATCATTCCTCCATCGAGTCTGGAATACCTTAGCTAAGGGACCTAGTGCCTCCTTCCACCTTATCTCAAACAAACAGGAAAAAAAAGCAAGAACAGAACACAGTGCACTTGCCTGTATTATAGCACTTGGGAGGTTGAAGCAGGGAAGTCAGAAGCCAGCTTGAGCAAGACAGGGAGACTACTTCAAAGGGCAAAAACAACATAGCATTTGCCTAGCATGAGCCAGGCTTCCAGACTAGTCTCGAGTACTGAAAAGAAACACTGTTTTAGCTGTTGGTGAATTCACAATTTCCATAATTTCCATATATCTTAGGATAAGCATGTGTACTGTGTCCATGTGTGTATGTGTGTACAAATATGCACACACTTCTGCATATACATTTAGTGGCCAGAGGACAGCCTAAGGGGGGTCACTCCTCATGTGCTGTTCACCCTGGCCTGGAACTCATCAAGTAGGCCAGACTGGCTGCCCAGTGAGCCCTGCAGATCTGCCCTGCTCCACCTCCCCAGAGCTGGGATCCCAAGAGAGTGTCTCTACAACTTGGCTTTTTATATGGGTTCTGGAAGCCTAATTCAGGTTCTCATGCTTATTGTATCCACAAAATCCTTGTTGGGATTGTAACAGAATTATCTTAACACTATGGACTCATATGGACCCATCTGACCTCTGTAGTGAGAGTGTTGGTTTCTTTATGAACCCATTTACATTATGTGAATGTGTTTTTGTTTTGATCCCAGGTGTGAGTAAGAGCTTCACAGCAGGTGTAAGTCACAGCTTCACAGCAGGTGATTATGATTTGTCCCTTGCACTAGGAGGGAGGTGATTTTTGCCCAGCTACAGGTAACTTATATTTGGAATTCAGAGGGTCTAAAAGCCAGAACTACTAGAGGCCTGGGCACCCCAAGGAGGCTGTTAGAGGCATGGGCACACCCAAGGAGGCTGCGGATCCCATTGCTGCTTCTGCTGCTGCTTCCTGTTCCTGAGGTTTTCCAACTGGTCATGAGCTAGGATGAGAGGAAGAAGTCAAAGATATCCTGGTGATGATGATCAACACTGCCCCCGAGGAACTCTATGCCCCCATCAACAGGAAGTAATCTAACAGCATCAGTGCCTCCTTTTTCCTCTAACTTTATTTTCTCCTACCTCGTGCTGAAGGGGGTTGGAAAGTGGGTAGATGCAAGAACCTAGGACAGCAGCCAAAAAGGCCTGCAGACCTCCTTAGTATACTAAGCTTTGTATGTGTGTGTGTGTGTGTGTGTGTGTGCGCGCGCGCGCGCGCGCGCGCGCACACACGCACCTGTGCGTATATGTATCTATCTGTATCTATATGTGTATCTGTATCTATATGTGTATCTGTATCTATAATGTGTGTATCTGTATCTATATGTGTATCTNTATGTGTATCTGTATCTATATGTGTATCTGTATCTATATGTGTATCTGTATCTATATGTGTATCTGTATCTATAATGTGTGTATCTGTATCTATATGTGTATCTGTATCTATATGTGTATCTGTATCTATATACACACATATATACTACCAATTACTAATCAATGAACATAATAAGTAGCATAAACATTCAGGTCATCTGAATATTTCATTACCATTTTGTAATTGTCAATATAAATGCATTTATACCTAAGTATTTATTATTTATTTATTTGTTTGTTTGTTTGTTTGTTTATTTTAGAGAAAGAGCTTCTCTGTATAACCCTGGCTGTCCTGGAACTCACTCTGTAGACCAGGCTGGCCTTGAACTCAGATATCTGCCTGCCTCTGCCTCCCAGGTGCTGAGATTAAAGTCATGTGCCACCCCTGCCCAGTTTTATTTTCTTTATAATGCCTATAAGTTGAATCCCATCCCCTTAAACTGCAGGCTCTGTATGTCTGTTCACAGTTTATAGAATGCACTGATTTTCACGTGGGATGAGAAACAATAACGGAACAGGTGTTTCTAGGGCTCGATGATCTCTGTATCCTTCGTGGTCTATTCTGCAAGCTGGAGAAAGATCCAGAGCAAATGACCACAGCTCTCTGTGTTTTATAGGCTTGTTAGTAAATTCAGCTGAGTGAGATGATTAATGTGCAGGATGTACAGGCAGCAGTAAGCAAGCCAGTAAGAGAATGATGGCGGGGCCAGTGAGATGGCTAGGTGGGTAATGGCCTGTGTTGTCCCAGGTCTAGATGTGCGTGCCTGCAGCCAGGGCTCAATTCCTGGCTCCCATGCAAAGATGGAAGAAAACAGCTGACTCAGTTGTCTTATGACCTCCACATAGGCCCCCTTCAAAATCACACACAGACACACACAGACACACACACACACACACACACTTATAATAAATAAATAAGATTTAAGTGAAGCGGAGACGTGGCTCAGCAGTTAAGAGTATCCATTGCTCTCCCAGAACTGCCTGCACCTGGCACCTGCTCTCACAAGTGCACACACAGTCACACACAAGTGTACACACATTCACATATACACACACAAATATGGTTTTATGGTTTTTTTTTTTTTTTTTTTGGTTTTTCGAGGCAGGGTTTCTCTGTACAGCCCTGGCTGTCCTGGAACTCACTTTGTAGACCAGGCTGGCCTCGAACTCAGAAATCTGCCTGCCTCTGCCTCCCGAGTGCTGGGATTAAAGGCGTGTGCCACAACGCCTGGCTCAAATAAGGTTTTTTTTAAAAACTTTCTACATATATATTTTTTAAATATATAATCATCTTAAACTGCTCATGCTTTCTGAACTAGTAATTCTACTCTTGGAATATATGCCAATAAAATAAGCAAGTACAGGATGTAGAGAACACAAAAGTGTTCATGATTGTACCCTATCTTAGGAAAAGCTTAAGAACCCTAAATGTCCTGAACAAGACACCGTACACCTACAAAACTCTTGTAAAGAGAAATCTCTGTGTTTGCGGCCAGCCTGGTCTACACAGTGAGTTCCAGGTCAGCCATGGCTACATGGAGAGACCCTGTTTCAAAGAGAAAAAACAACCAAGAAGAATCATAGATTTATTTTTATTCATCTTACTGTGCTCTGGATTGAGTCCTGGGGCCTTAGGGCGTTCCGGGCAAGCATACTCGTTCTGAGTCCTGACCCATAAATCTTATTTGTAATAATGGAAGTGAATTCAGATCATCAATAAAAGTATTTTCTAAATTATCTGTATGAGACAGTCTGTCCTGTGGCAGAATAACCGTATTTATTGTTCAAATTACAGAAGCATAAACAAAACTTGAAGAATACATACAAATTTTTTTCCTTCTTTGTTTTCTAACAAACACCTGAGTCTCTTTCCTTGGCCAAGTCCAGGTCCTGTGCTCACTGAGACACTCCCTCTGTCCCTCTGGAGATGAAAGTCAGCGCAACTTCCTGTTTTTCCAGTAATTGAGTTTAGTGGGAACACTTTCATCTCTGCAATAATCCGAGAACACTAACTTAATGTGTAACAGGCACGGCAGCTCATTACTGGGATCTGTTCACATGGCACGAAGGGGCTTGGTTTCCCTCCCTGAGGCAGGATCTTACGTGACTGGCCTTGAGCATGATGATTACCTCTGCATGATGATTACCTTGAGGCTCAGACCTTCCTGGGTGCTGGGTTTACAGATGTGATCTGCCACACCGGTTTATTCCATATGGAGACTTGAATCTACCACTCTGCACATGCTAGGTTAACTCTACCAACCGAGCTACATCCCAGCCCTCAAGAAGTAAAAGGTTTCCATCACACCCGACAGCAATGGAAGGAAAATCTATAACATCAAAACAGGTGATGCACAGAGCAGAGAGACAGATGGTTCTAGTGGACTCGAAGGATGCTAAACTGCTGCTCCAGCCCTCAGTCAGAACCCATGAGTTCATTAAGCGGATTCTGTTTGAAGGACTGTGAACTAATTTTAGATAGACTTTAGGGATGGGAAGATGGCCCAGCAGGCAAAGGTGCTTGCTGCCAAGTCTGATGACCTAGGTTCGATCCCTGGAACCCACATAGCAGAAGAGGAGGAAAACCAACACTTAAGAGTTGTCCCCTGAGCTCCACATGCGTGCTGTGGCATGTATGTGACCACCACCACCAGAATAAGTAAATGTAAAAGAGGTAGGTGGGCCCTGATGAAATGTGTAAAACTGAATAAAAGGACTGGTGAAGTCCACCAGTGTCTGAACTAGAAAGTCCCGGCAACTGGGCGTGGGGGTGGGGCGGGACACTGAGTTCTTTTCCATGGTGGTTTTCCTGCCACCAACAAGGTGGGTACTTACCCATGGGGACAAAGGGGGAGTCTCTCGATTTCCTGAGGAGTCTGGAGAGCTGGCCTTCGTCCTCAGCTGCTGACCACTCATCTGAAGTCATTTCTCTCTGCCAACAACAGGAGGTCTGTGTGGTTACTGCCATCATTCCAAGAACCAGTCTGCTGGTGCATGGCGCACCCTGTGTCAGCCCAACTGAAACAGGCAGCTGTCCCTCCCTCCTTCACACCTTCACTACAGAATCCCATATGGCACATCATGGGAGCATTGAAATATAGGTGGAGAGAGACACTGTCCATCAGAGTCCTTGAGTGCAACACGCCTGGATTCCCAACAAACCCTTTCCCAGTGTCTTACACTTGAAGTCACCTGGGACCTTAGGCTTTCTCTCCAGACACAGACCACAGGCTCTACAGAGCCAATGCAGGCAAAAATAAATAATAAATAAATAAATACTTTTCTGGGGTTCAGGTGAGGGGAGACTAAGGCTGCAGGATGTGCGGGGCCTTTTGAATAGTTCAGATATCTACTGAGCCCCCCCTGTGCATCGGGCCCAGGCCAGACAATGGGAAGCAGTTGTCAGCCTGGGTTGAAAGAACTCACAAAGACAGTTGAAATGCAACAGCTTAGTGGCTCTCCAGTTTGTCCATGAAGCCCTAATGCACATAGTGCATGGTATTCGAACACAGTAGCATTGTGTGGATGAGGGTTTGACAGAAAATCAAACTCAGCGAGAGGCACCTTACCTTGTGCGTGCTACGAGCCCAGAGCTTGCTGATTATCCTCCTGGTCTTTGATCAGCACAGGTTTAAGGCTGTCACTGCCGCTGCGATTTCCAGCTAATTGATGATCATAGGGAGGCTGAGAGACAAGCCCGAGGGTGTGGCTGTCTGGTATTGGCTGAGGTTTCTCATCCCCTGCTGAAGACCCGCTAACAGCAGTCAGTGCCTTGCCACAGACCTTAGCTTTGGAAAATAGTATGTTTTGTTTGTTTGTTGTTGTTGTTGAGACAGGGTCTTACTATGTAGCCCTGGCTGTCCTGGCACTCACTCTGTAGACCAAGCTGTCCTTGAACTCAGAAATCCACCTGCCTCTGCTTCCCGAGTGCTGGGATGAAAGGTGTGTGCCGCCATTGCCCGGCTAGAATAATACATTTTTCTAAAGACCTTGGAAAAGAGTGCAGTTGTGCAAGCCTGACTACTCAGGGGTCTCCCAGGACCTCTGTGGCTGTGACTCTTAGATATCCCTGCCAGACGCTGAAGGGAAGGAGGTTGCAGGATTACTGTGCGAGGAAACACCATCCAAGGCCAAGGCCCAACCCATCTTTTAGGAAGGCACACAATTCGGACTCTGGGCTATGTGGAACAACACAAATATAAACAAAAGGGCGCTTGACACAGGACAGCTGAGGCTTGTAGCTCAGTAGTGGAGTGCTTACCTCGAGTACATGAAGCCCTAGTACAAAATAAAAAAGCACCTAGTGGAAAAAGATGATGATATACAGCAAAAATGTCCTCCGATAACCAGTAGGCAGCAGGTGCGGACTAAGGCCAATCATCCGACTTCTCAAGGGCTCCAGGCACCTGTTTCAGTACTGAGGCACGCAGGAGTCCTCACACCTGCAGCCTGCAGGGACACTCAGGGCCAGCAACATCCCTTGTAAAGGAGCCTTTGACCAATCAGCAGCAGGGTGCGCGTCCCGGAAGGCTGAGAGCCAGCCAGTCAAGGTAGAACTTAGCGCCCTAGGTCTTGAGCCAGCAGTCTTGTGTGTTGTGCTGTGACTGTCTGCCCTGGCCTTCTGTCTGTCCTCTGTGGAGATGTCCCTTTCTTGCCTGCACCTTCCTCCACCTCCAGCCACACTGATCTCAGCGTAAAAGACGAGGACCAGGTAGAGTTCACGTTTTTTGTTCCTTATGCCTTTTAACTAGAATTCTGACATGCGTCTCCTCTCCTCTTCCTCCCTCTGGTAAATCGCAGACTGATTTTCCTCGCTATGCTTTTCTGGTGTATTTGGGTGTTCTCTTGCATAACAGTGATGTGCTAATATAAAAAAAAATCAAAAGA
Organism: Mus pahari; assembly: GCF_900095145.1. Lineage (NCBI taxonomy): Eukaryota > Metazoa > Chordata > Mammalia > Rodentia > Muridae > Mus > Mus pahari. The sequence continues at coordinate 64,897,998 of NC_034606.1, read as the reverse complement.
GTTTATGAAATTAATATGTAATAGAAGAAATTAACATTTTGTCATCTGTTCTAATTATGCCTAGCAAAAGAAATTACTTGTAAAAATTGCATTTATATACTTTACTAGAGGGTGGGTGTACCCCTATAGAAGCTAGAGGACAGTTTATGGTGATACCGGGTCCACTTCCAATATGTGGATCCCAGGGATCGAACTAGAGACCATCAGGTTTGGCAGCAAGTACTTTGTACCAGCCAATCAGATTGTTTTTGTTTGTTTGTTTGTTTGTTTGTTTTCTGTTTTTAATGGATGTGGGGTTTTATTTTGCCTAGCATCCATCTGGATCTCATATCGCTTGTCACATGGCTTCAGTCCTCTTGATCTGAAAGAATGCCTTAATTGCTCTTGATTTTCATAACCCTGGTATTTTACCAATGCAGGCTTTTCCCTTTTATAGTACTGGGAATCAAACCTGTGGCCAAGGGCATGCAAGGCAAACATTGATTCTCACAACCATTCCCCAGTTTCCAGGTCTGGCTATTTTGTAGGATTTGGGGTGTAGTTTCCCCTGGTGTTTTCTCATTAGGCTGAGAGCATACAGATCACCTGCGTTGTGTTGTGTACCAAGGGGTACCACCTGGAAACAGTGCCTTCTGTTCAGAGCTGCTCTCACAGTTCACCCACTGGCTGGGGGTAGGGGTGGGGTGGGGACTAACCTGTAACATTTGCCAAGCTCCAGGGTGGAAGCAGGCCAATTTCAAGCTAGTGTCTGTCGTCCCCTGAAGTAGAGAAGCATTTCTGTCCTCAGCTGGTTGAGGCAGGGTAGGAAGACAGGAAAAGAGGAAGGGACTTCTCACTTTGGACCAAAGTCTCTTTCCAGCTGAGGAGTCCCTGAAGTTTGCTGTGGAGATCATCCACATAGAGGCAATTTTCCTGATACAGAGGCATTTCCATATGCGAATGTTAAGTATCATGGACGCTCGGGTAACACCCGAGCATGTGAGACCTTCAAAAATGGTCCCTTCCAAGGTGTGAAGCCAGATACCTTCTTGGAATCACAAGCAAGGCTCTCAAAGTTTAATTTACAATAAAAGCCTTTACTATTGGAAGCTCCCACCCATGCAGGTGTAGCGTATTCTCCCTTGTGTGCCTATTAACTTCCAGTTTAAATCTGTTAGGAATCAGGTCATAAGCTCCAGCCCTGCTCTATACTGGCTCATTATAAAATTCTTCTCTGGAACGAATTCAGTGGCCTGGCTTGGCTTTAGTGGCTTTGCTTTTGCAGTTTCTGCCACACTACTGCTCTGACCACGTCAATGAACAGGCATCTGCCAGCTTCTCCACTGGGATGTTACTGTTTTCCCTTTGTAAGTAAAAAGATATTTTAATAAGGGACAGGGGAGATGGCTCAGTGGTTAAGAGCACTGACTGCTCTTCAAGAGGTCCTGAGTTCAATTCCCAGCAACCATATGGTGGCTAACAGCCATCTGTAATGGGATCTGATGCCCTCTTCTGGTGTCTGAAGACAGCAGCATTGTACTCACATACATGAAATCAATAAGTGTACAAATATTTTAATAAATAGTCTATCATTACATAAATGTCCTGATATTTATTATATCTTAGCACATTAAACTCAATACTTATTAATAACCATTGCCTGGCTTGGTTAATTCTATGTTTCTGGAACAGTGATTGTTCCTTCCGAAGCCATCACTCCATTGGACTGCTAATTAGTTTTTTTCCCTGAGTTGTACCTCAGCCCTATGACCTGGCAAGTTATTCATGATGGTCTTGAATTGTGTTCAGTGACATTGTGAAGAGAATGTTGGTAAACAAGATTTTAATGCTGTAAAACAAAGCTAAAATTAGACGCAGGCTTTCAGAGAAGATTAATGGGCTGCCTGGTCAAATTCACAGCTTTGTGATTTGTAAAACATTATAAATGGAACGACTCCATCAATAGGCAAAATATTGTCAAAATCAGTCTAGATGGACATTGAGTGATGTTTAGTAAATACACTACTGTCTGCTGGTTGGGAATCTTGGTCCAATAACAGAACATAAGAAATTTAAAAAGAAACATGAAATTCACATCTTCAAAGATTTGTCAAGTCAATGCTTGGTTTAGTCTCTAATACTGTGTATGAGCACGCATGTCTGTGTATGTGCATATGTGATTATGTGTGTCTGCATTGTGTATGTGTGCACTTGTGACTCTGGGTGTGCACATGTGAACACACATGTCTATGACCTGATGGGTGTGTGTGTGCATGCATGTGTATGTGTGTGCCAATGCACGTGGACAGCCCACAGTAAAACAAAAAAACAGTAGCCCCAGGAATTTTAGTATGAACACAGGAAATGGGTTTTGGGGGGAGAAGTGAGAGCGAAGGTTTAGCCCTGAATCTTTGCTTTCAGGAGAAGGAGAAGTGCATTGAGAGATCTGGATATAGCTGAAGGAATCCCTGGAGAGGGGATGTAGGCCGACCTAGGAAAGGAGCTAGGCTCTGGGGCTAGCCAGGAGGACCCTGGGAGACCTCATCCTCAGGCTGGTCCTTCTCAGTGACTCTTGTCGCTCTGAGCAAGGAATGTTGAAGTCAGTGCTAGGGAAAGAGGAGTGACAGGCTAAACAGCTTGAGTCTGGTCTTTGTGTCTGGTGATGCAGCAAAGGTTTCTGCACAGTGAAACTGGAACTCAAGAAAGTTTTTTTACCCAGGAAACAAGGGCTTGGGTTATTTATTCAGAGGGCAAAGGTGAGGGATGGCTACAGAGAGGCAATTCAAAGACATTTGTTAAGTTGTTAAGTGCCTGATCAGCAAGAAGCTTCGCTTGAAGGATTGACACAGTCAGGTAACAGAGCACATGCCTGTGACGTCAGCCCTGAGTGAGCTGACAGAGTGCAGTGCCTGTGATCTCAGTGCTCAGTACAGCTAGTGTGAGCTAGATGATGAGAGAGCAAAATGCTGGGGGTGGGATGGGGTGGGGCGGAGAGGCGGCTCAGTGACCAAGAGTCCTTGCTGCTCCTGCAGAGGACCTGAGTCCTGTTCTCAGCACCTAGACAGTATCATACGTGTGACACATGCGCAGAGACACACAAGTAAATACAAATAGGGCCAGTTGTGGTGATGGGTCAATAGTGCTGGCACACGCCTTTAACGCCTTGCACTCGGAGGTAGAGGCAGGTGGACCTCTGTGAGTTTAAAGCATGCCTCCTCTATAGAGTGAGTTCCAGAGTACCCAGGGAGACCCAGGGAGACCCTGTCTTAAAAACAGATGCAGAAATAAAAGTTTTTAATACCAAGAAGGAAGGGTGCGAGGAAAAAGGCGCAGGGGCTGAATGAGAGACCTCTCTAGAAGTCACATCAAGACTTCCAAAAGGCTTTTGGAAGACTGCTGCCTAAGTTTTAAAGAACTAACACATGGGTGATGACAGGGTGTGGAAGTGGCAGAGAGGACACAATGTGTGGAACCAGGATGGGAGCAGCAGCTGAGGAATGGGCTGTCGAGGATGGAACTGTGCCCAGCAGTACCACACTGTAAAGAGCCCAGCATTTTATTATTATTATCAAACATGTTTATTTGGAGGCTGAGAATAGAATGTTTATTCCCACCAAGCATGTGTCCCGCCATTGAGCCGTATCCCTTTTACCTGTGGGTTGTGTGCAACTGCGAACCCATTGTAGGGCCTTGGGCATTCTAGACACATACTCTCCCACTGGGCAGTGTCCCTGGACATGGCTTTGTGCTGAAAGACTCACAAAGTGAGGACTCCCCCATGTTCTGACTCAGGAGAGGCAACACCCCAAATCACTCACAAGAAACAGCCTTGATGTAAACCGCAAGAGGACATTTTATTCCAGGCTCGCTCTGGGGCCCACAGTTGTACACCACACAGGGGTAGAGGACAAGGGAGCCCCAAGTGGCTGGGGAAGAGGGTATTTAAAGGAAAAAAACCACAACTCAATGGGGTGAGGAGGGCGTTATTGGGAAAATACCAAAAATACTAGTTAAGAGTCACAAGGAAGTGGAAAGTCAAAAGGAATAATACCTGGTAATTGTGTGGTAATTTCTCAAGAGAGTTTCTATGAGCCTCTAACAATAGCACATTTGCAGAGTGGGTTCCATTAACAGTGGTAGTGAACTTCTTTTTTTTTTTTTTTTTTGAACAAACATTCCCTGAACCCAGAAAGTGGGTGGCTGGGGGAATGTTGCTATCTCTTTTATGATTAGCATGCCTTGGAGCATTGAGTCACTAAGGTCACATTCTTAAGCCTGGGCCTACAGGCCTAGTTTGTTTGTTTTTTAGATTTCTTTATTATTATATGTAAATACACAGTAGGTGTCTTCAGACACGTCAGAAGACAGTGTCAGATCTTATTACAGATAGTTGTGAGCCACCATGTGATTGCTGGGATTTGAACTCAGAATATTCAGAAGAACACTCAGTGCTCTTAACCACTGAACCATCTCTCCAGCCCCTAGTTTTTTTTTGTTTTAATGTTACACTTTTTCAGTGCTTTCATCTTCATTTTTGATTGTTTGTTTGTTTTTATTTGTTTGTTTTTTGTTTGTTTGTTTTTTGAGACAGGGTTTCTCTGTATAGCCCTGGCTATCCTGGAACTCACTCTGTAGACCAGGCTGGCCTCGAACTCAGAAATCTGCCTACCTCTGCCTCCTGAGTGCTGGGATTAAAGGTGTGTGCCACCATGCTGGGCTCATCTTCAGTTTTTATTAGATTCGTCTTGGCTTGTGTGTGAGAGAGCCTTGTCTGCATGTGTGTCTGTGCACCAGTGGATGTCTGGCAACCACCGTGTCAGTGTTCGGGACTGAATGTGGGTCCTCTGCACGGGCGACATGCGCTCTTCACTGCTGAGGTAAAATCTCCAGCCCTAATTTTTAGTTTTTTAGAAAGCAGCATACAAAGTGACATGTATCTTCTCTCTTTTTAAGATTCATTTACATTATTTTATGTATATGAGTACACGGTAGCTTTACTATTGGTTGTGAGCTATCATGTGGTTGCTGGGAATGAAGGTTGTTCGCTCTGGCCTAAAGATTTATTTATTATTATACATAAGTACACTGTAGCTGTCTTCAGACACACCAGAAGAAGTTGTCAGACCTCATTACAGATGGTTGTGAGCCACCATGTGGTTGCTGGGATTTGAACTCAGGACCTTCAGAAGAGCAGTCAGTGCTCTTAACTGCTGAGCCATCTCTCCAGCCCCAGCAGGTTTCACTCCCCCTCCCCCTTCCCTTTTCCCCTTCCCCTCCCCTCAATTCACCCAGTCCTCACTTGTGGCTTCTCCTCTCAGAATCCCCCTTCTGCTTTTGTATCCTATGGGTGTTTGGTGTTTGTTTTGTTTTGAGACAGGCTCTCACCAGGTAGACCAGGCTGGCCTGGGACTTTCAGAAATCTACCGTTCTCCAGCTTGGGAGTGCTGGGATGAAGGTGTGCCAACTACAACAGGACACCCGGCCTATGATATTTCTTCTCTTACCCTCGGGGTCATGAACACCAAGACCTCTTTTTCCTCCGTCTTCGTGGGCTCCGTTTTAGTTTCCTAGAATTATCTTAAGTATTCTAAGTCCACTTACTGGCCATGTGATCAGCTTAACTTTGGAGTAGGGGCTGTAATATTTCCCTAGAACTACTAGATGCAGTTTCTGTTGGAAAGGCCCCGAGGAGTGGATCTGTTCTTTCTGAGTCCTTCCCACACACAGCCTGTCAGCTAAGTTTTGTACAACTGACCTCAAAATGAATTGCTGCTGCTTCAGCTTCTCTTGCCATGGCAGATTAGTGAGATCTAGGAAGGTTGCTCTGTGTAAACCTAGAAGTGTTTTCTGTCCGTAGTGCTTCTGGTGTCTTTGTCTTATACCCTGTCAGCTGACTTGGCCCTCCTTACACCTCCCTTTCTCTATTCCTGGTCCCATCCATTTTGGGGGCAGGGTTGGGGTGTTCTCTTCCTGTGATTGTTTAGGACTTCCTTTCCCTCCATGACTTACCCGGCTTAGCTGCACTGTTCTGGTGTGTTCTTTGTGTGGCCTCGTTTTATCTCTGAAATGATGTTTTTCCTGTCAGCATGATAGAGTACTGGACACCCAGCTTATTACACAAGAATACTGAACACCCAGTTTATTACACAAATGCAGTAAGTGTTCATTACAAACCCAGATGATGGGATGGGGACAGAAGCGATACAGCTTAGTGACAGGACACTTGTTAAATGCGTGTAACACCTTGTACCCCCAAAACGAGGCAGAGCAAAACCCCTCTGATGTTTTTGAGGACTGGTGACCTGCAGAGATCGACCTCTCTTTATGGGGGAAGCCTCTGTTGACGCAGGGATAATAGTGGAGCGACTGCTGTGCTGCCAGGCACCCATCTGATGCTTTCTATCATGTGTAATCTCTAAAACCAACTCTACTTACATTAGATGCTTCTATGTAAATTAGACACTTCTGTCAGGCCAGTTGTGCAGGACAGGAGAGAAGCTGATGTCTCCAAGGTTGGATGCACAGACAGAGCCAAGAGTCAGGCAGGGTTAGCACTCCGACTTTCAACTTCTCCACCTTTTTTTTAAAAAATTATTTTAGTACATATTTTCTTCATTTACATTTCAAATGTTATTCCCAATGTCCCCTATACTCTCCCCTGCCCATCTCCACCCTTTTTTAAATGTTTATTTATTACATGCATGTGAGTACACTGTCTTTGTCTTCAGACACACCAGAAGAGGTCATCAGATCCTCATTACAGATGGTTGTGAGCCACCATGTGGTTGCTGGGAATTGAACTCAGGACCTTTGGAAGAGCAGTTGGTGCCCTTAACCGCTGAGCCATCTCTCCAGCCCCATCTTCTCCACTGGACTCTTTTTTTTTTTTTTTTTTTTAAGATTTATTTATTTATTTTATGTATGTGAGTACACTGTATCTGTACAGATGGTTGTGAGCCTTCACGTGGTTGTTGGGAATTGAATTTTTAGGACCTCTGCTCGCTCCAGTCAACTCCACTCAGTCCCTGCTCGCTCCAGTCAACTCCACTCAGTCCCTGCTCGCTCCAGCCCAAAGATTTATTATTATACATAAGTACACTGCAGCTGTCTTCAGATGTACCAGAAGAGGTTGTCAGATCTCATTACAGGTGGTTGTGAGCCACCATGTGGTTGCTGGGATTTGAACTCAGGACCTTTCGGAAGAGCTGTCAGTGCTCTTACCCACTGAGCCATCTTCTCCACTCTTAAACCCCTCCTTCTTGTATAGGATAAAACATTTAAAATTATTTATCAGATATACGACACAAGTTTACCTCATGGCATGGTTGCTTTTTTTTTTTTTTTTTTTTTGTAAGATTTACTTTGTGTTTGTTTTCTGTGTTTGAGTGTTTTCTCTTCATGTCTATACATGTATGCATGCCTGGTGCCTGCAGAGGTCAGAAGAAAGCTTCCCATCCTCTGGCACTAGCATTATAAACAGTTGTGAGCTACCTACCATGTGTGCCTGCTGGAAGCTAAACCCAGGTCCTCTGCAAGGGGGCAGTGTTTTCAGCCACTGAGCCACCTCCATCACTCTATTGCTCTGCTTTGTGGAGGATGTCAGCCTTCTCTGCAGGCGGCCCACGCTGCTTCAAAGAATTGCTTCCTCAGCATCTGGGTGTAGACTTGAGGCTCTGAGCTACATCTCCACAGCAGGGGTTTGGATGAGGTGACAGTTGGGTACAGCTGCCTCCCAACCCTGACACATCACGCTCCCAGCAAGTAGTGTCTGTCTGAGCTCTGGGCTCAGTCTTAAATGCAGTTTAATGAGAGATCTCTCGGGAGCAGCTGGATGCCTCTAGTAAGGGCGCTTCCTCAGCAAAGGCTTGGAGCCAGCTGAGCTCAGTCCTGGCTTTCCTGGGGAGTCTGAGGTTCTGCATTTTGGCTTGGAAGTCCTCTGTGTCCTTAGGCTTTGTTGGGGGGGGGGATGCTGTGCTCGCAAAGTGGAGGATGAGGTCCCAGGCAGCCACACTTTCCAACCGTGTGTCTTCCTCTGGCTCTGGATTCTTAGTGAAGCAAACTGTTGCCGCAGTGACTGGTGTAGAGACCTCAGAGGTGTCACCTGCAGCAGCCTGAGGCACTCTCTTAATCTTTCAGGGATCTCCACTCAGTCATTTGTGATCCTTGCTTGGTATGAAGCTGTTAGCGTTTGCTTTGTTTGTTTAAAGATTTATTTATTTTATGTATGTGAGTATCCAGTTGCTTTCTTCAGACACACCAGAAGAGCACATCAGATCCCATTACAGATGGTTGTGAGCCATCATGTGGTTGCAGGGAATTGAACTCAGGACCTCTGGAAGAGCAGACAGTGCTCTTAACTGCTGAGCCATCACTGTAGCCCCGCTGTTAGAGTTTACTAAAGGACATTTTATGAGTTAGTGGGAGGACATGGGGGAAGATTGATGCATGCATAAGGCAAAGTCATCTAGATTTGCATTATTTTTTGAATTTTCTTTTATTTTACTTTATAGGTATGGTGTCTGCATTATTTTTTGAATTTTCTTTTATTTTACTTTATAGGTATGGTGTCTGCCTGCATATATGTCTGTGTACCAGGTGTGTGTCTGCAGCCCACAGAGGCCAGAAGAGGGTGTCAGATCTCCTGGCACTAGAGTTACAGATCATGAGGGTTTGGGGAGTCAAACATCAGTCCTCTGCAAGAGCGAGCAGCAGTGCTCTAAGCTGCCGAGACATCTTCCCAGTCCACTGTGCCCTCATGTGTAGGTTAGGAAACTGGTGGGAACCGGCTTTGTCAGAGGTCGATCAGATACCAGGCATGGCAGCAAGTCATCTCATGGGCACCAGCTCTGCCTTCATTTACTTGGTTTTTGGAGACAGGGTTTCTCTGTTGTAGCTCTGGCTGTCCTGGAACTCGCTCTGTAGACCAGGCTGGCCTCTAACTCGGAGAGAGATCCATCTGCCTCTGCCTCCCGAGTGCTAGGATTAAAGGCGGACTCCAACACTGCCCAGGAAGCTTTGCATGAGTCACCAGGAAGGGATGTCAGGGTGTAGCAGAATACAGGTGTGAAGTGTCAAGCTGGAGGCGAGTCATTGGAGGCAGAGCAATGGGTCCAGAAGCAATGGAAGGACTCTGGTGTAGAAGGGAAGAGAGGAGAAACTGTAGTGTTCCTGCCTGCACGCAGACCGGCGCCTTGTCTGCATGGGCAGAACACCTTGGGGNGGGTTCGCACTCTTGCCTGCTGAACCCACTGTGGATTTGAACTGGAGGACGAGAACTCCT